>NC_089221.1:68309254-68607665 GCF_963924675.1 Phocoena phocoena | reverse complement strand
GGGCCTTTAAAAAATGATACTCAGCTTTACAGCCTCTCAGCTTCCTTTTCTGGAAAGATATTCCTATAGGTAAGGAAGCCACAAAGCTGTAGTCACTTCTCTGGGTTTCCCTTTTTCTATATCATGGCCCAGTAATTTTTCACTATCTTGTTAGCTCTCTGATATCTTCAAACAAACTTTTTATAAACATGCTTTTCAGGTAGAATACAGAGGGTTTTAAGGCAGGGGGTATATGGGAACTCTCTGTACTTTCTAATCAATTTTGCTGTGAACTTAAAACTTAAAAAAATAAAAATTATTAAAAATATTTTTTCAGATTTTAGTTTTACTCAAGTTAAGAGAGTGGTACAAATACCTTATTTTCCATGATTGGAAATTTATTATTATTATTTTTTATTTAACTGTAAATACCCAAATAAAACTAAAGCTTACAATTGAAAAAACAACAGCATTCTGTTCTAATTCTTCTTTCCTCTTGCCCTCAATCTCTGTATTACTTCCCAATTTCTTACCTTCTGTTGCACAATTGCAGCATTTTTATAATGGTGATTATGAAAATATTCTTCAGGGGAATCAAGTGCAGTATATATTCTTTGGTTTGTTACTTTTTGTTGTTTTCTAGAGTTAATAATTGTTACCAAACTCCTTCCCACCCCCTCCTTGAGCTCCTTCTCCTGAAATACTTTGTGTCCTCTGATCTGGCCTGGTATCCTGGGAATTTTCATCATCACTCTTATTTGATCCTCTGTATCCTGGATCACATGGCTTATTCTTCTTGATTTTATTCCTTATTTTGAACAAAGCACAGTCTCTAGATTGTTAAGAGAAAACTGTACATATCACAAAGTTTTTTAGATATAAATCACCTGAAAATTCCTTTAAAAAGAAAAATAAGCAAACAAACAAACAAACAGAAAACCTTGTACCTAGGTGAGATATCAGTTTGGAATATTTGGAACTGGTTTCCCTCCAAACTTTTGAGGGCCATGTATTTACTGTCTTCTCTCATCTACCTATGCTGCTGAGAATGCTATTACAATTCCTATTCACTGACATTTTTCTTTTTCATTCCTTCTTTTTCTGGAAAATTCCCTTTGTTGTAAAAGTTCATAATAATGCTATTTTTATATATGTATATTTTTAAATTCATTGGCCACATACTCAATGACCTATTTCAACATAGATGCTTATGTTCATAATTCTAGGAAATTTTGTGTTTGATTTATTCCCTTCTAGTTTCTCTAATCTCAGTTCCTAGAATTCTTATTCGTTGAATATAGGATCACTGTAGGATCTGTATTTTTTAAAAAATTAATCCTTGTCTTTCTCTTTTAGTATTCTTTAAATCTCTTAAAATTTTACCTCTGTTATGTATTTAATATGTGAGAGATTATTATTTTCTCATTTTCTTCATTATACAATCCTTTTCAAGTTTCATGATCAATATCAACTTGTCTGATTATACAATTTATAAATTTTAAATATTTCCTGTTTTTCCTTTCTATATGTTTTTCTTCTTCTCTCCCTCCCCCCCCCCTTATATTTTGTATGACATTATTTCCTAGAATGGCTGGTGATTATTTGCAGTCCAATCATATTTAAAACTGAAACACTAAGTAATTGATTGAAAGCTCTGTGTGCATTGGTGGGACTTACGAAGTGGTGGGTTTTTTCACGGAGTGTGCTGATGGGAATCCAGTTATTTCACTGGAATGTAGACAAATTTCAGAATGTAAAGATATTATCTTTGCTTAGATTCTCCAAAGAGGAAAGCATCTTCCGTGATAAGTCTGTGTGTGTGCGTGTGCGTGTGTGTGTGCGCGCGCACGCAAGCGCGTGCACGCATGCTTGAGGAGCGTCCAGGAGGGGAGGAGAGGTTGAGGAGGGACTTCGATCACTATGCCAGGGCTCTTGGAGATTTGCAGCCGAAGGGGACTGCCTAGCCACCAGTCATTTAGTAAGTTGGCTTTTAATCAACATCTCTATTTTCTCTAAAACATATTTCCCTGTCCTCTGTTATTCATGATATTCCTGGGTCTGGATGATTTATAGTTTAGTAAATTCCTCCACCTCTTGTTAGAAATATGGGGGAGAGGTGGTGACAGGAAGGAGGATAATTGACTCACAGCATGGGATGTGGGAGAAAATTGGGGGTCTAATTGCCCTTAGACTTTTCAACTATGGATTTATGATATCTACCTTGGAGTTTTGTTAGAACTTTATGCTATGTTTAAACTTTTATATTATGTAGGGAGAAATGGTTTGGTTTGATAAAACTATGAGCTGATAAAATTTTCAAAATGATGGATAGTTTCTTTTTTCCCAACTAGAAACCAGAGTTCTCTTCATAATTAAAGTTATATTGAGTAAAAATTCAATTTTAATGATTTCAATATGCCACTCTTCCTAAAGCAAACTTCATTTATTATATGTCAAAAACCAAAGTAAATGTGTGATATTAAGAGTGTAGAACCTTCATGAATGATTCATTGTTTAGTATATTAACTTGTTAAAGGGAAAATTAGAGTCATAATTCTTCTATATCTAACTTGAAACTTATTTTTGTGTAAGGAAAAGATAAATGATTCTTTTTTATATTTCATATATCCTAAATAAAACAATGATTGTTGAATAAAATAAATCTTAGCATGTAAAAAAAGCTTTAAAATTAATTTCTAGTTTTTCTTGCCCTAAAACATATTAAAAACTGTTTCACATCAAAGGGACATGCTATAATTTTGTATGTTAATAGAAATTTTGTACAAATGTTGCTTTACAAGTTAGTATTTTGAATGACATACTTTTAAGGTAATCAAGCTTAGGAGTCCTTGCATTAGGAAACTTAAAGCTAACATGATTGTTATGCATTTAAATGCATTTGGATTTTGTATGAGTAATTTTTAAATGATAGAGTCTGTAATTTATGGGAGTGTTGTGTGCTTTTCATCAATCTTCATCCTTTAATAGATCCAGTCAACCAACAAAAACTGGTTGATTCTTTCTCATAAGAGCCCAGACTATTAATTTTTTTCATTCTTCACATTCAAATGATTTCCTCCAGGATTAATATTCTGAAGTATTTTTCCATTTTACAAAGAAAGAAGTCTAAAGTCTTTGGAATAGTTTGATAATCTTCTATGATATAATCCCTACCTAGTTCTCCAAGTTCATAATTTACCAATTCTTCACAGGGTTCTTCAATCCAGTTTTTAGAACATCACTTCTTTTTTGACAGAAAATGACATTTCTCACTTCTTTTATTGTCACAATGCATAGGTGATGTGCCCATTAAATATTTGATAAGTGAATTAAAGACTGAGTGAAATCTGGTTCCACTATCACTCCTTTTGTAAAATGTTTGCTGATCTATTACTCATTTATGTAACTTTCTTCTGTTCCAATGACATTTTGAATTTACACCAATATGGTGCTTATGACATTCTTAAAGATAATTGAGTATGAATTTATCACTAACCACCTCTAAACTGTAGACTTTTTTTTTTTTTTTTAGAAGATGTTGGGGGTAGGAGTTTAGTAATTTATTTATTTATTGTTGCTGTGTTGGGTCTTCGTTTCTGTGCGAGGGCTTTCTCTAGTTGTGGCAAGCGGGGGCCACTCTTCATAGTGGTGTGCGCACCTCTCACTATCGCGGCCTCTCTTGTTGCGGAGCACAAGGTCCAGACGTGCAGGCTCAGTAGTTGTGGCTCACAGGCCTAGTTGCTCCGTGGCATGTGGGATCCTCCCAGACCAGGGCTCAAACCCATGTCCCCTGCATTAGCAGGCAGAGTCTCAACCACTGCGCCACCAGCGAAGCCCCTGTAGACTTTTAATTATATGCTATCTCTTATTTGTCTTTTAATTCCCTACCTTATGAGTGCTATTAGTCTTAGTTATTTATTGTTGAATAGCAAACTACTCTAAAATTTAGTGACTTAAACCATTCCAAAACTTGATGACTTAAAACAACAACCATTTTATTTTTTCCTATGATCAGGAATTCAGGGAGAACTTAATAATGATGGGTTTTCTTTGCTCTTCATTGAGGCTGTGGAATTAATTTGGCTTGATATGTCTGACCCTACATCTAAGATGGCTGGAATGCTTGAGACCTCTGCACTCATAGTCCATTATCTATCAGAACTTCTCTCCCCTTACGGTTTTGCATACCTCTATTCTTCAGGACACTTATTGCCATCTAGCCTCCTCAGTATGACAGTCTAGGCTTTTTTATGTGGTGCTTGAAGTTTCCTAAGAGGGTGAGAAAGGAAGTTGCAAGATTTCTTAAAACCTAGTCTCCAAAGTCACTTCTATGTCATTCTACTTGTAAAAATCACAGGGCCATCCATATTCATTGTAGGAGAAATAGATCCCAGCTGTTGATAGGAGGAGTGGCAAATTCCATTGCAAAAGTGAGAGATCATGGCATCTATCTCTGAAAATAATATTCCACAGTCACTTTATGTGTGATAATTGACTGGCTGCTTATTTGATATTTCTCACCTGGAAAAGAGAAGTTTGGAATAATTGGTTTCTAAGATACATTTCACTCTAAAATATTGCATAAGCTCTTTGGGCCTAATGGATATGTTTAATAAATAGGAAGTATGACTTTCTACTTATATTTTCTAGGGCAGCTCTGGGCTGCTTTTCTAAGCAGGCTAATAAATAACCAAGACAATGGTAAAGAGAACATCACTCTTGCTAAATTTTTTATTTTAATTTTATTTATTTATGGCTGTGTTGGGTCTTTGTTTCTGTGCAAGGGCTTTCTCTAGTTGTAGTGAGCAGGGGCCACTCTTCATCAAGGTGTGCGGGCCTCTCACTATCTCGGCCTCTCTTGTTGCGGAGCACAGGCTCCAGACACGCAGGCTCAGTAGTTGTGGCTCACGGGCCTAGTTGCTCCGCGGCATGTGGGATCTTCCCAGACCAGGGCTTGAACCCGTGTCCCCTGCATTGGCAGGCAGATTCTTAACCACTGTGCCACCAGGGAAGCCCCAACTCTTGCTAAATTTTTAATAAAAGTTAAAATAAATACCCTGAATTTGCAAAATTTTCTTTAATTTTTTTTCTATCTCCATAAGCATAACTCAGGAAGATGGGTTCTCTACTATGAAAGTTGTTAACAGTTTTGGTATTGGTAATAATCATGTTGTCAATCTGATCTATGCTAGATAAATTAACAAGCAAGAAGAAGCAATTTTTTAATACTGATATACACATTTTTCAAAGAGTGCATATAGGTGATTTTTATAGAGAATTGTTAATTCATACATTGTATTTACTTATAATTGTGGGATTACAAACGTGTGATATGATATGGAAATTCTTTTTTATTAACTGTCTACAAGCACACTTTAAATAAACAACATGTAAGTTTTCCTGATTCTTTTCCAATTTTTCTGTATTATGTTTGTTCTGATTATATTATTAGGAAACATTTTGAGGGAGACTATTGAATTTATTGATAAATTTGGGCTTGTATATCCTTTTTTATTTTATTATTATTTTTATTTTTGGCCCTAATTTTTTTTTTTTTTAGCAACTTTACTGGAATATAATTGCATTACAATGTTGTGTTAGTTTCTGCTGTATAAAAAGGTGAATCAGCTATACGTATACATATATCCTCATGTCCCCTCTCTCTTGCGTCTCCCTCCCACCCTCCCTATCCCACCCCTCTAGGTGGTCACAAAGCACTGAGCTGATCTCCCTGTGCTATGCAGTTGCTTCCCACTAGCTATCTGTTTTACATTTGGTAGTGTATATATGTCCATGCCACTTTCTCACTCCGTCCCAGCTTACACTTCCCCCTCCCTGTATCCTCAAGTCCATTCTCTACATCTGCGTCTTTATTCCTGTCCTGCCCCTAGGTTCTTCACAACCATGTTTTTTTCTTATATTCCATATATATATGTTAGCATACAGTATTTGTTTTTCTCTTTCTGACTCACTTTACTCTGTATGACAGACTCTAGGTCCATCCACCTCACTACAAATAACTCAATTTCATTTCTTTTTATGGCTGAGTAATATTCCATTGTATATATGTGCCACATCTTCTTTATCCATTCATCTGTCGATGGACACCTAGGTTGCTTCCACGTCCTGGCTACTGTAAATAGTGCTGCAATGAACATTGTGGTACATGACTCTTTTTGAATTATGGTTTTCTCAGAGTAACTGCACAGGAGTGGGATTGCTGGGTCATATGGTAGTTCTATTTTTATTTTTTTAAGGAACCTCCATACTGTTCTCCATAGTGGCTGTATCAATTTACATTCCCACCAACAGTGCAAGAGGGATCCCTTTTCTCCACACCCTCTCCAGCATTTATTGTTTGTAGAATTTTTTGATGATGGCCATTCTGACCGGTGTGAGGTGATACATCACTGGAGTTTTGATTTGCATTTCTGTAATGATTAGTGATGTTGAGCATCCTTTCCTGTGTTTGTTGGCAATCTATATATCTGCTTTGGAGAAATGTCTATTTAGGTCTTCTGCCCATGTTTGGATTCGGTTGTTTGGTATTTTGATGTTGAGCTGCATGTGTTGCTTGTATATTTTGGAGATTAATCCTTTGTCAATTGCTTCATTTGCAAATATGTTCTCCCATTCTGAGGGTTGTCTTTTCTTCCTGTTTATGGTCTCCTTTGCTTTGCAAAAGTTTTAAAATTTCATTAGGTACCATTTGTTTATTTTTGTTTTTATTATCATTTCTCTAGGAGGTGGGTCAAAAAGGATCTTGCTCTGATTTATGTCATAGATTGTTCTGCCTGTGTTTTCCTCTAAGAGTTTTATAGTGTCTGGCCTTACATTTATATCTTTAATCCATTTTGAGTTTATTTCTGTGTATGGCATTAGAGAGTGTTCTAATTTCATTCTTTTACATGTATGTAGCTGTCCTGTTTTTCCAGCACCACTTTTTGAAGAGGCTGTCTTTTCCCCATTGTATATTCTTGCACCCTTTATCAAAGATAAGGTGACCATATGTGCATGGGTTTATCTCTGGGCTATACAGTTCCATTGAGCTATATTTCTGTTTTTGTGCCAGTACCATACTGTCTTTATTTTTTTCCACATCTTTATTGGAGTATAATTGCTTTATGGTGGTCTTGATTACTGTAGCTATGTAATATAGTCTGAAGTCAGGAAGCATGATTCCTCTAGCTCCGTTTTTCTTTCTCAAGATTGCTTTGGCTATTTGGGGTCTTTTGTATTTCCATACAAGTTGTGAAATTTTTTGTTTTAGTTCTGTGAAAAATGACATTGGTAGTTTGATAGGGATTGCATTGAATCTGTAGATTGCTCTGGGTAGTATAGTCATTTTCACAATGTTGATTCTTCCAATCCAAGAACATGGTATATCTCTACATCTGTTTCTATCATCTTTAATTTCTTTTATCACTGTCTTATAGTTTTCTGCATACAAGTCTTTTGTCTCCTTAGGTAAGTTTATTCCTAGGTACTTTATGCTTTTTGTAACAATGGTAAATGAGATTGTTTCCGTAATTTATCTTCCAGACTTTTCATCATTCGTGTGTAGGCATGTAACAGATTTCTGTTCATTAATTTATATCCTGCTACTTTACCAGATTTATTGATTTGCTCTAGTAGTTTTCTGGTAGCATCTTTAGGATTCTCTATGTATAGTATTATGTCATCTGCAAACAGTGACAGTTTTGTTTCTTCTTTTCCAATTTGGATTACTTTTATTTCTTTTTCTTCTCAGATTGCTGTGGCTAAAACTTCCAAAACTATGTTGAATAATAGTGATGAGAGTAGGTAACCTTGTCTTTTTCCTGATCTTAGTGGAAATGGTCTCAGTTTTTCACCATTGAGAACAATGTTGGCTGTGGGTTTGTCATATATGGCCTGTATTATGTTGAGGTAAGTTCCATCTATGTCTACTTTCTGGAGGGTTTTTACCATAAATGGGTGTTGAATTTTGTCCAAAGCTTTTTCTGCATCGATTGAGATGATCATATGGTTTTTATCCTTCAATTTGTTAATATGGTTTATCACATTGATTGATTTTCATATATTGAAGAATCCTTGCATTTCTCGGATAAAACTCACTTGATCATGGTGTATGATCCTGTTAATGTGTTGTTGGCTTCTGTTTGCTAGTATTTTGTTGAGGATTTTTGCATCTATGTTCATCAGTGATATTGTCCTGTGGTTTTCTTTCTTTGTGACGTCCTTGTCTGGTTTTTGTATCAAGGTGATGGTCGCCTCGTAGAATGAGTTTGGGAGTGTTCCTCCCTCTGCTATATTTTGGAAGAGTTTGAGAAGGCTAGGTGTTAGCTCTTTTCTAAATGTTTGATAGAATTTGCCTGTGAAGCCATCTGGTCCTTGGCTTTTGTTTGTTGGAAGGTTTTTTTTTGGCTGTACGCAGGCCTCTCACTGTTGTGGCCTCTCCCGTTGTGGAGCACAGGCTCCGGACGCGCAGGCTCAGCGGCCATGGCTCACGGGCCCTGCCGCTCCGCAGCATGTGGGATCTTCCCGGACTGGGGCGCAAACCCGTGTCCCCTGCATCGGCAGGCGGACTCTCAACCACTGTGCCACCAGGGAAGCCCTGTTGGAAGGTTTTAAATCACAGTTTCAATTTCTGTGCTAGTGATTGGTCTGTTTATATTTTCTATTTTTTCCTGGTTCAGGCTCTGAAAGTTGTCCTTTTCTAAGAATTTGTCCATTTCTTCTAGGGTGTCCATTTTATTGACATGTATGTTCTTGTAGTAATCTCTCATGATCCTTTGTACTTCTGTGGTGTCAGTTGTTACATCTCCTTTTCCTTTCTCAATCTGTGGATTTGAGTCTTCTCCCTTTTTTTACTGATGAATCTGGCTAATGGTTTATCAATTTTTTTTTATCTTCTCAAAGAACCAGCTTTTACTGATTTTGCTGTTGTTTTCTTCATTTCTTTTTCATTTATTTCTTATCTGATCTTTATGATTTCTTTCCTTCTGCTAACTTTGGGGGTTTTTTCTTCTTATTTCTCTAATTGCTTTAGGTGTAAGGTTAGGTTGTTTATTTGAGATGTTTCTTGTTTCTTGAGGTAGGATTGTATTGCTATAAACTTCCCTCTTAGAACTGCTTTTGCTGCATTCCATAGATTTTAGGTTGTCATGTTTTCATTGTCATTTATTTCTAGGTACTTTTTGATTTCCTCTTTGATTTCTTCATTGATATCATGTTTATTTTGTAGTGTATTGTTTAGCCTTCATGTGTTTGTGTTTTTTACTGTTTTTTTCCTGTAATTGATATCTAGTCTCATAGCATTGTGGTTGGAAAAGATACTTGATATGACTTCAATTTTCCTAAATTTATCAAGGCTTGATTTGTGACCCAAGATATGATGTATTCTGGAGACTGTTCCATGAACACTTGAGAAGAATGTGTATTCTGTTGTTTTTGGATAGAATGTCCTATAAATATCAATTAAGTCCATCTTGTTTAATGTATAATTTAAAGCTTGTGTTTATTTTATTTATTTTCATTTTGGATGATCTGTTCATTGGTGAAAGTGAGGTAAAGTCTCCTACTATTACTGTGTTACTGTTGACTTCCCTTTTATGGCCGTTAGCTTTGTTTTATGTATCGAGGTGCTCCTATGTTGGGTGCATACATATTTACAATTGCTATGTCTTCTTCTTGGATTGATCCCTTGATCATTATGTACTGTCCTTCTTTGTCTCCTGTAACATTCTTTATTTTAAAGTCTATTTTGTCTTATATGAGATTGCTACTCCAGCTTTCTTTTGATTTCCATTTGAATGGAATATCTTTTCCCATTCCCTCACCTTCAGTCTGTATGTGTCCCTAGGTCTGAAGTGTGTCTCTTATAGACAGCATATATACAGGTCTTGTTTTTGTATCCATTCAGCCAGTCTATGTCTTTTGGTTGGAGCATTTAATTCATTTACATTTAAGGTAGTTATCGATATGTATGTTCCTATTACCATTTTCTTAATTATTTTGGGTTTTTTATTGTAGCTCTTTTCCTTCTCTTGTGCTTCCTTCCTAGAGAAGTTCCTTTAGCATTTGTTGTAAAGTTGGTTTGTTGGTGCTGAATTCTCTTAGCTTTTGCTTGTCTGTAAAGGTTTAAATTTCTCCATCGAATCTGAATGAGATCCTTGCTGCGTAGAGTAAACTTGGTTGTAAGTTTTTCCCCTTCATCACTTTAAATATGTCCTGCCACTCCCTCCTGGCTTGAAGTTTTTTTTGCTGAAAGATCATCTGTTAACCTTATGGGGATTCCATATGGTATTTGTTGCTTTTCCCTTGCTGCTTTTAATATTTTTTCTTTGTATTTAATTTTTGATTGTTTGATTAGTATGTGTGTTGGCATGTTTCTCCTTGGATTTATCCTGTATGGGACTCTCTGCACTTCCTGGACTTGATTGACTATTTTCTTTCCCATTTTCGGGAAATTTTCAACTATAATCTCTTCAAATATTTTCTCAGTCCCTTTCTTTTTCTCTTCTTCTTGTGGGACCCCTATAATTCGAATGTTGGTGCTTTTAATGTTGTCCCAGAGGTTTCTGAGGTTGTTCTCAATTTTTTTCATTCTTTTTTCTTTATTCGGCTGTGCAGTAGTTATTTCCACTATTTTATCTTCCAGGTCACTTATCCGTTCTTCTGCCTCAGTTATTCTGCTATTGATCCCTTCTAGAGAACTTTTAATTTCATTTATTGTGTTGTTCATCACTGTTTGTTTGCTTTTTAGTTCTTCTAGGTCCTTGTTAAACATTTCTTATATTTTCTCCTTTCTATTTCCAAGATTTTGGATCACCTTTACTATCATTACTCTCAATTCTTTTCCTGGTAGACTATTTCCTCTGCATTTGTTTGGTCTGTTGTGTTTTTACTTTGCTCCTTCATCTACTGCATATTTCTGTGTCTTCTCATTTTGCTTAACTTACTGTGTTTGGGGTCTCTTTTTGCAGCCTGCAGGTTCATAGTTCCCATTGTTTTTGTTGTCTGCCCCCAGTGGCTAAGGTTGGTTCAGTGTAGGTTTCCTGGTGGAGGTGACTGGTGCCTGTGTTCTGGTGGATGAGACTGGATCTTGTCTTTTAGTGGGCAGGACCAGTCCAGTAGTGTGTTTTGGGTTGTCCGTGAGCTTATTATGGTTTTAGGCAGCCTCTTTGCTAGTTGGTGGGGTTGTGTTCCTGTCTTGCTAGTTATTTGGCATGGGGTGTCCAGCAGTGGAGCTTGCTGGTCATTGAGTGGAGCTGGATCTTAACATTGAGATAGAGATCTCTGGGAGAATTCTCACTGACTGATATTACATGGGGCCAGGAGGTCTCTGGTGGTCCTATGTCCTGAACTTGGCTCTCCCACCTCAGAAGTTCAGGCCTGACACCCAGCTGGAGCACCAAGACCCTGTCAGCCTCATGGTACTATAGGATTTCATTTATAGGATATTCTGGAAAAAACACAAGTACAGGGACAGAAATCATACCAGGTGATGCCAACGCTGGTGGTGTGGGGAGGGAAGAGTGTTGACTGAAAATCTATTTTATTCTTATAATAATTCATTTTACTATATTTAAAACATTTTTATGTGTCATAAATATGGAAAATGTTTTTTCTTTACTTTAATGCAAGAAGCTTCCTGCTGGAATACTTCAAGCTATGACAATGAAGAGTAGACACAAATCTTACAGTTGCTAAATTATTCTTGATTGTTTACTTCCTCTTCAGAATGTACTATTATTCACTTTATAAACAATGGCTTATAGGAGGAGAAAAATAATGATTGATTTCTAGTCCCTCCCATCTTAATAATGAATTGTATGGCTGTCTTATTCTATTAGAAATGCATTGATCCATACACCCCTGTTGATATATAAGTAGAAAGTTGGATATGATTTAGAAGAAATTACTCCACAAAGAAATGCCAGCTAAACAAGAATTTGTTTCATATATTTTCTCCTCATTAACACAATCTTTTAGGCCATATTTCAAATAATTATTTTTCACATTTCATACTCATGACTTGGTGGGTTTTTTTTAGTTTCATAGAACCCTGCTTCTGGTGACTTTTACATCTTTATATGCGCTTTCTGTAAGAAGCATATTTTAGGAAAGTCACACAGCACTTGAGTTACTCAACAGAATTTAAAGCCCAAGATCTTTAAAGCCCAAGATTGATATAACTTTCAGATATCAGAACTATGTCCTAGCAGATTAAAGATCTGGAAGTGACTGGGATTTGTGTCATTCATCTGAAGAAATCTTTACCTGCAACTATTCTATCCTATGGACATGTCAGTATCAATTCAGAAAGAACACAACACTACTTGAATATCCAGCTAGAAGTAAATTGCCGAACTACAGTTTTTCCCTTTTATTCTTATTTATATATTTTACCTACTATCTTTATTTGCTTAATTTTATTTCTTGGTGTTTTATTTTTGTAAGTCAATGATATTTCTATTTATATATGAAGTAGAATGCAATCCTATTATCTCCTTTGTACTTCATTATTAACATGATAAATTTAGTAGTTATACTGAAATGCTTTTATGTCACTAGGCTACTGTGAAATTCTAAAGGGAAATGTTTACTATATATATTTGTCAGAAGTTAGTAAGATAAAGAAAAATGAATCAATTCTGAATAAAAATGGTATGTAAACATTTTATCCTATAATCAGGAATGCATTGGAGTGAAAAGGACAAATCATTTGAGAATGCAGTTACTTTATAACTTAAAAAGTTGAAGTTTAATTTCTATTGCTACACAGCATGACGGCATAAATACTCTTTTTTTTTTTTTCTTAAATAAACTTCATGTTTTAGAATAGTTTTGGGTTCAGATCAGTACTAAGAATAAGGTTCACAGATTTTCCATATACTCCCTGGCCCCAAATATATATAGCCTCCCCCCCAATTTCAGCATCCCCCACTACAATGGTACATTTGTTACAATTGATGAACCTATACTGACATCATTTTCACCCAAAGTCCACAGTTTTCTTTAGGGTTCACTCTTAGTGTTGTATATTCTATAGCTTTGGACAAATGTATAATGTATGTATCCACTATTATAGTATTACACATGGTAGTTTCACTTCCCTAAAATTCCTTTGTGCTCTGCCTATTCATCACACCCCACTCCCAACCTCTGGCAAACACTAATCTTTTTATATCTCCATAGTTTTGCTTTTTCCAGAATTTCATATGGTTGGTATCATACAGTACAGAGCCTTTTTAGATACAGCTGCTTTCATTTAGTGCTATGCATTTAAGTTTCCTCCATGTCTTTTCATGGCTTGATTCTTTTTAGCACTATACAATATTCCAGTATCTGGATGTACAACAATTTATTTATCCATTCACCAACAGAAAGGCATTTTGGTTGCTTCAAAGTTTTGGAAATTGTGAATAAAGCTACTATAAAAAAATTTTGTATGCAAGGTTTTGCGTGTACATAAATTTTCAACTCCTGTGGGTAATTACTGTCGAGCACAATTTCTGGAGCATATGGTAAGAGTATGTTTAGTTTTGTTAGAAACTACCATGCTATCTTCCAAAGTAGCTATACTATTTTGCACCAGCAATTAAATGAGAGTTTCTGTTGCTCAAAATCCTTGCTGGATTTGGTATTGTCAGTGTTCTGGGTTTTGGCCATCTTGACAGATATGTAGTGGTATCTCATTGTTGTTTTAATTTGCATTTTCTTGATGACAAATGAAGTGGTGTATATTTTCTTATGCTTATTTGCCATCTGTATGTCTTCTTTGATTAAGTATCTGTTAGTCTTTGGTGTATATATATATATATATATATATATATATATATATATATATACACCAATTAACTTGCTGAAATTTTGGTTGGGATTGTATTGAATCTACAGATCAAGTTGGGAAGAACTAACATCTTGACAGTATTGAATATTCCTAATCCAAGAACATGGGATATCGCTCCATTTATTTAGTTCTTCTTTGATTTGTTTCATCAGATTTTGTAGTAAATTTTCTTTAAATAAGATTCCCCTCTGCACTTAAGGATTTAGGAAAACTGCACCTTTATGAACAGACTACAAGAAATAATTGTTATTTATAATCTGTTTTCCCCTTAAAATTTGAAAGAAACTGGGAAAACCAGAATGCATTGAGTCAAATAGTGTTCAGAAGAGAGATGGAAAAAGTTATTTTTTGCATTTGTAAAATCTCTTAGAGATATCTAAAATTAGAAAACTCAATCCTCACTCATATCTCCCAAATTATCTTCTAATACTGAGAAAAATGAAAGTGATTTGGCTAAATGGATCAATTTCAAAGTAATCGAAGTCCAAATATTACAAGTTTTGCCCTGAATTGTAGTTTACCAAAACCAATTTACATACTAGACAATTTATGCTTGAGTTTATAATATAAACTCTGGGAAAATCTGCAGAAAATAAATTTAGTTGAGCATTTCAACTATTGAATATAAAGAAAATACACTATTAAACTTTAAGAGGGCTTCTTAGAGAAACATAACTATGTGGGCTAAGAGAAGCTACTTCTTTTTACATATGAGCTTTCTACAATTCTGTTATTTTATTAAAAATTTTAATAATAACTCAATCACACAGAACATATATATGGTCTTTCTGCATTTACTCATACATTAATATGTTAAAAACTTATATATATTTGAGGTAATCTATCCCAGGTTATTTCCCTTTATCCCTTTTTCAGAAGATGCATATGCCAAACTGAGGATATATGAAAGTACTGATTGATGTTTTTCCTTACAAAATAGCATTTCTATTTATGTAGCCTGAGCAGCTTAAATATACCATGTAGGGGCAGGACAGGAATAAAGACGCAGACGTAGAGAATGGACTTGAGGACATGGGGAGGGGGAAGGGTAAACTGGGACAAAGTGAGAGAGTGTCATGGACATATATACAATGCCAAATGTAAAATAGATAGCTAGTGGGAAGCAGCTGCATAGCACAGGGAGATCAGCTCAATGCTTTGTGACCCCTAGAGGGCTGGGATAGGGAGGATGGGAGGGAGACTCAAGAGGGAGGATATATGGGGATATATGTAAATATATAGCTGACTCACTGTGTTATAAAGCAGAAACTAACAAACACAGCATTGTAAAGCAATTATACTCCAATAAAGATGTAAATAAACAAACAGACAAACAAACCATGGCTTTATGACGTCTCTGGGGATTTTGTAGAGCTCAATATTTTCTCAGAAATATATCAGTCTCCACATTTCTCCAAAGAATATATACAGATTGCCAAGAAACACATGAAAGGATGCTCAACATCATTAGACAAATGCAAATCAAAACTACAGTGAGGGATCACCTAACACCAGTCAGAATGGCCATCATCAAAAAGTCTACAAACAATAAATGGTGGAGAGGGTGTGGAGAAAAGGGAACCCTCTTGCACTGTCGGTGGGAATGTAAATTGATACAGCCACTATGGAGAACAGTATGGAAGTTCCTTAAAAAACTATAAGCAGAACTACTGTATGACCCAGCAGTCCCACTACTGGGCATGTACCCTAAGAAAACCATAATTCAGAAAGAGTCATGTACCACAACGTTCATTGCAGCACTATTTACAATAGCCAGGACATGGAAGCAACCTAGGTGTCCATCGACAGATGAATGGATAAAGAAGATGTGGCACATATATACAATGGAATATTACTCAGTCATAAAAAGAAATGAAATTGAATTATTTGTAGTGAGGTGGATGGACCTAGAGTCTGACATACAGAGTGAGGTGAGTCAGAAAGAGAAAAACAAATACTGTATGCTAACACGTATATATGGAATCTAAAAAAAAAAAAAAGAATCTGAAGAACCTAGGGCCAGGACAAGAATAAAGATGCATATGTAGGGAATGGACTTGAGGACACCGGGAGGGGGAAGGGTAAGCTGGGACGAAGTGAGAGAGTGGCATGGACATATATACACTACCAAATGTAAAATAGCTAGTGGGAAGCAGCCGCATAGCACCGGGAGATCAGCTCGATGCTTTGTGATGACTTAGAGGGGTGGGATAAGGAGGGTGGGAGGGAGACACAAGAGGGAGAGGATATATGTATACGTATAACTGATTCACTTTGTGAAACAGCAGAAGCTAACACACCGTTGTAAAGCAATTATACTCCAATAAAGATGTTAAAAAAACAAACAAAAAAATGCATGTTTCCAGCTTCTCCCTGCCCCCTACTGGACATCATCAAAACAACAGAGGAGAATATCAGATCATTATACCTCTGCTGCCCTATGATCTGTCAAAAATACAAGTCTAAAAATTTACTTTGTAGCCATGTTTTTTTTAAATTGAATTATAGTTGAGTTAAAATATTATACTAGTGTCAGGTGTCTAACATAGTGATTAAATATTTTTATAGACTATATTTTAGTTATTATAAAATAATATCTATATTTCTCCAAGTTGTACAATATATCATTGTTGCTTACTTATTTTATACATGATAGCTTGTATCTCTCAATCCCATAACCCTATCTTGCCCCTCTCTTTCACTTTCCCCACTGCTAACCACCAGTTTGTTCTCTCTCTCTGTGTCTGTTTCTCTTTTGTTGTATTCATTTGTGTGTTTTAAGATTTCACATACAAGTGATAACATGCAGTGTTTTTCGTTCTCTGTCTGACATGTCATTAAGCATATATCACGTCTTCTTTACCCATTCCTCTGTTGATGGACACTCAGATTGCCTCCATACCTTGACTATTGTAAATAATGCTGCTATGAACTTTGGGGTGCGTGTATTTTTTGAATTAGTGTTTTTTTCCTTTTCTTTCTTTCTTTTCTTTCCTTTCTTTCCTTTCTTTCTTTCTTTCTTTCTTTTTTTCTTTTCTTTTTCCTTTCCTTTCCTTTCCTTTCCTTTCCTTTCCTTTCCTTTCCTTTCCTTTCCTTTCCTTTCCTTTCCTTTCCTTTCCTTTCCTTTCCTTTCCTTTCCTTTCCTTTCCTTTCCTTTCCTTTCCTTTCCTTTCCTTTCCTTTCCTTTCCTTTCCTTTCCTTTCCTTTCCTTTCCTTTCCTTTCCTTTCCTTTCCTTTCCTTTCCTTTCCTTTCCTTTCCTTTCCTTTCCTTTCCTTTCCTTTCCTTTCCTTTCCTTTCCTTTTTCTTCTCTTTTTTTTGATATATACCTAGCAGTGGAATTGCTGGATCATATAGTAGTTCTATTTTTAGGATTTTGAGGAACCTCAATACTGTTTTCCATAGTGGCTGCACCAATTTACATTTCCACCAAAACTGTACTAGGATTCCCTTTTCTCCACATCCTTGCCAACATTTGTTATTTGTACACTTTTTGATGATAACCATTTTGACAGATGTGAGCTCATATAACATTGTGGTTTTTATTTACATTCTCTGATGATTAGTGATGTTGAGCATTTTTTCATGTGCTTGTTTACCATCTGTATATCTTCTTTGGAAAAAATGTCTGTTCAGGACTTCTGCCCATTTTTTCATCAGGTTGTTTTTTGATATTGAGTTATATGAGCTATTTATATATTTTAGATATTAACCTCTTATCAGTCATATCATTTGCAAATATTTTTTCCAATTCTGCAGGTTTTCTTTCCATTTGGTTGATGGTTTACTTTGCTGTGCAAAAGCTTTTAAGGAGGTCCCAGGTTTTTGGGGGGGGGCTGGTGTTTGTTTTCATTTGTTATGTTTTACTTTTGCTTTTGTTTCTTTTACCTTAGGAGACAGATCAAAAAAGAATTGCTACGATTTATATCAAAGAGTTTTCTGCACGTGTTCTCTTCTAGGAGTTTTATGGTTTCAGGTCTTACATTTAAGTTTTTATTCCATTTTAGGTTTTTTTATTTGTTTGTTTGTTTGTTTTAATATGATGTGAGAAAATGTTCTAATTGCATTCTTTTACTCAGGTTCACCCAGCACCATGTATTGAAGAGACTGACTTTTTGCCATTTAATATTATGCCTCCTTTGTCAAAGATTAATTGACAATAAGTATATGTGTTTATTTCTGGGCTCTCTCTTTTGTTCCATTGATCTATGTGCCTGTTTTTGTGCCAGTCCCATGCTGTTTTGATTACTGTAACTTAATAGTAGTCTCTGAAGTCAGGGAGCATGATACCTCTAGCTTTGTTATTTTTTGCTCAAGATTGCTTTGGCAATTTGCAGTCTTTTGTGGTTCCAAACAAATTTTAGGATTATTTGTTCTAGTTATGTGAAAAATGTCTTGGATATTTTGATAGTGATTGCATTAAATCTGCAGATCATTTTGTGTAATATGGACATTTTAACAATATTAATTCTTCCAATCCAAGAATACAAATATCTTTCTATTTCTTTGTACCATTTTCACATTCCTTCCTAATGTTTTATAATTTTCAGAGTATAGGTCTTTCACCTTCTTAGTTTAGTTTATTCCTAGGTATTTATTATTTTGATGCAATTTGAAGTTGGATTTTTTTTGCTTTTATACTCTGATAGTTAATTATTAGTATTTAGAAAAGCAACAGATTTCTGTGTATTAATCTTGTGTCCTGCAATGTTACTGAATTCATTTATTAGTTCTAATAGTTTTTTTTGTGTGTGTGGAAATATTAATGTTTTCTATATCATGTTGTCTGCAAAGAGTGGCAGTTTTACTTCTTTCCTTCCAAATTGTATGCCTTTTATTTCTGTTTCTTATCTGATTGTTGTGGCTATGACCTCCAATACTGTGTTAAATAGACATGGCTAGAGTGGACCTCCTTGTCTTGTTCCTGAATTTAGAGAAAAAGCTTTCATCTTTTCACCATTGATTTGATGTTAGCTGTGGGTTTGTCATAAATGGCCTTTATTATATTGGAATATGTTCCCTCTATACCAACTTTGATGAGAAGTTTTATCATGGATGGATATTGAATTTTGTCAAATGCTTTAAGATTATCATGTGATTTTTAATCCTTCCTTTTATTAATGTGGTGTATCACATTGATTGATAAGTGGATATTGAGCCATTATTGCAACCATGGAATAAATCATACTTGATCATGATTTATGATACTTTTTATATAATGTTGAATTCAGTGTCAATATTTTGTTGAGGATTTTTGTATTTGTGTTTATCAGAGATAATGGCCTGTAGTTTTCTTTTTTCTTTTCTTTCTTTCTTTCCTTTTTTTTTTTTTTTTTTTTTGTAGTGTCTATTTTTGGTTTTGTATCAGAGTAAATTTTACCTCATAGAATGAATTTGGGAGTGTTCCAACCTCTTCAATTTTCTGGAATAGTTTGAAGAGGATAGGTATTGGCTCTTCTCTATGAGTTCAGTAGAATTCTTCTGTGAAGCCTTTTCCTACACTTTTGTTTGCTGGGAGGTTTTATTATTATTATTACTATTACAAATTGAGTTTCAGTACTAGTGATCTGTCTGTTCAGATTGTATATTTCTTCCTGATTTAGTCTTGCAAGATTGTATGTTTCTAGAAATTTGTTCATTTCTTCTAGGTTGTCCAATTTGTTGGCACACAACTCTTCATAGAATTCTCTTATGATTTTTGTATCTCTGTGATATTAGTTGTTATTTTCCTCTTTAATTTTTATTAGTTAATTTGGGTCCTCTATTTCCTTCTTCATAAGCCTGGCTAAAGGTTTATCAAAATTTTATGTTTCATTGATCTTTGGTTTCACTGATCTTTTCTTTTTCTCTTTCTATCTTTCTTTTATTTTTTTCTTTCTTTCTTTATGGTCTCTTACTTATTCTCGGATTTTTAGTATTTCCTTCTTTCTGAGAGCTTTGGGCTTCATTTGTTCTTCTGTTTCTAATTCATTTTAGACAATAGATTAGGTTTTTTATTCAAGATTTTTCTTGTTCCTTGGGGTAGGCCTGTATCACTATGAACTTTCATCTTAGAACTTCTTTTCCTGCATCCCTTAGATGCAGATTTTGGAAAGCTGTGTTTCCATTTTCATTTTTCTTGAGATATTTTCTGATTTCCACTTTGATTTTTTCTTTGTTATTTTTTTAATAGTGTGTTGTTTGGTCTCCATGTGTTTGTACTTTTCTCATTTTTCTTCCTATAAGTGATTTCTAGTTTCATACTATTGTTGTTGGAAGAAATGCTTGATATACTTTCTATCCTCTTAAATTTGTTAAGACTTATTTTATGGTAGAACATGTGATTTATCCTGGAAAACATTCTATATGCACTTGAATAGAATGTGTATTCTACTGTTCTTGGATGGAATGCCCTGTAGATGTCTACTAAGTCCAAGTGGTCTGTTGTGTCATTTAAGATGCATTTATTTATTGATTTCCTGTCTGGATTATCTGTCCATTGATTTATGTGGGGTGTTAAAGTCCCCTACTATTGTATTATTGTCAATGAATCCTTTCATGTCTGTTATTGTTTGCTTTATATATTTAGCTGCTTCTGTATTATTTGTATATATATTAATGAGTGTTATAGCCTCTTCTTGTATTGATCCTTTAATCATTATATAATGCCCTTCTTTGTCTTGTTATAGATATTGTTTTAAAGTCTATTTTTGTCTGATAGGAGTCTTGCTCCCCCACGTTCTTGTCATTTCTGTTTACATGAAATATCTTTTTCTATCTTCTAACTTTTAGTCTGTGTGTGTCTTTAAGCTCTGAAGTGAGTCTCTTGTAAGCATCATATAGATGGGTCTTATTAATGTCCTTTGATTTGAGCATTTAGTCCATTGATTTTTAAAGTGGTTCTTGATAGGAATGTACTTATTGCTGTTTTCTTATTTGTTTTCTTGCTATTCTTGTAGCTCTTCTTTGTTCTTTTCTTCTTTTAGTTCCCTCCCTTATGGTATGATGATTTTCTTTAGTGTTATGCCTGTATTCCTTTCTCTCTTGTTTTTGGTATCCATTGTAGGTACGTGATTTGTGGTTATCATGGTGTTCATATATGTTGACCTATAGCTATATCTACTTGTTTTAAATTGGTAGTCATTTAAGTTCAAACACACTCTAAAAGGTCTACATTTTTTACTCTTTTCCCCCACATTTTGTGTTGTGATATCATATTTTACTTCTTCATGTTTATCCTTTACTGATTATTGTAGTTATAATAGATTTTACATTTTTTCTTATAATTTTTGTACTAGCTTATTTAAGTGGTTGATCCTCAGCTTTTACTATATGTTTGCCTTTACTAATGGGATTTTTCCTTTCCTATATATAATTACTACTTATTATAGCCTTTTCTTTTCCACTTGGAGAAGACCCTTAACATATTTTAAGGTAGGTTTCGTATTGATCAATTCTTTTAGTTTTTTCTTGTCTGAGAAGTTCTTTATCTTTCCTTCAATTCTAAATGATAATCTTGCTCATATGTTGCAGATTTTTCCCTTATCATGCCATTCCCTTCTGGCCTGCAAAGTTTCTGCAGGAAAATCATTTGATAACTTTATTGAAGTTCCCTTGTATATGACATTTTTTTCTTTTGCTGCCTTTAGACTTCTCTTTGTCTTTAACTTTTGACATTTTAATTATGATATGTCTTGCTATGGGTCTGTTTGGATTCATCTTGTTTGGGACTCTCTGTGCTTCCTGAACTTTGATATCTGTTCCCTTCTTCAGGTTTGGGAATTTATCAGCCATAATTTCATCAAATATATTGTTGACCCCCTTCTCTCGCTCTTCTCCTTCTGGGACCCCTATAATGCAAATGTTGGTATGTTTGTTGTTATCCCAGAAATTTTTAAAATAGTTCTCATTTTTTTATTCTTTTTGTTTTACCCGTTCTGATTAGGTGATTACTATTATTCTGTCATTTATGCATTCTTCTGTATCAGCTATTCAGCTGTTAAATTCTTCTATTGTGGCTTAAATTTCAGTTATTATATCCTTCTGTTCTGTTTCTTTTTTATATTTTCTAGTTCCTTGTTAAAATCCTCACTGTGCTCCTCTTCTTGTCCTGAATTCAGTTAGTAGTCTTATTACTAATACTTTGAACTCTTTATCTGGTAAAATGTATATTTCTGTTTCATTAATTGTATTTTTTGGTGGGGGCTTCTTGCTCTTTAAATGGAAACAAATTCCACTGTTTTCTCATTTTGCTTAACTTTCTCTTTCTCTAGAAAATTAGGTGAAAAAGTTACCTCTTGAGGAGCTGTCTGGGTGGGAACATCCCCATACAGTGTGCATGTGCTCAGAGGCTTTGCTGGGAGAGCTGGATTTGATGTGAACACAAGTCACATCTTTCCCCATGGTGTGCTGTCAGCTATCACCTTGGTAAGAGGTGGGCCTGAAGATGTAGGGGCTAGATTGTTTGCAGATATCTTCTCCCGTTCAGTAGGCTGCCTTTTTGTTTTGTCAATAGTTTCTGTCACTGTGAAAAAGTTATTTAGTTTGATTTAGTCCCATTTAATTATTTTTCCTTTTATCCCTTGTCTAAGGAGAGAGATCCCCCCAAAATATTGCTAGGACCAATGTCAAAAAGTGTACTTCTTATGTTTTCTTCTAGGAAAGCACCTTTATTCTTTACAGTCTTACATCTACATCTTTAATTCATTTTGAGTTTATTTTTGTATATGGTGTGAGAAAGTAGTCCAATTTGATTCTTTTCCATGTAGCTGTCCAGTTTTCCAAACACCATTTGTTAAAGACAAACCTTTTCCCCATGATATATTTTTGCCTTCTTTGTTGTATATTAATTGCCCATATGTGTGGGTTCATTTCTGAGCATTCTATTTTGTTTTATTGATCTACGTGTCTGTTCTTTAGCCCATAGTGTCCTATTTTGAATACTATAGTTTTGTATAGTTTGAAATCTTGGAGTCTGATTCCTCCAGCTTTGTTCTTTCTCAAGATTGTTTTGGCTATTCAGGGTCTTTTTTGTTTTTTTAATATACATTTTAGAATTATTTATTCTAGTTCTGAGAAAAATGCCATTGGTAATTTGACAGGGATTGCATTGAATTTGTAGATTGCCTTGGGGATTATGGTCATTTTAACGATATTGATTCTTCTAATTCCAGAACACAGTATTTCTTTTCATTTGTTTGTGTCTTCAAATTTCTTTAATGAGCAACTTATAGTTTTTGAAGTATAGGTGTTTTGCTTCCTTTGTAGGCTTATTCCTAGGTATTTAATTCTTTTCAATGCAATGGTAAATGGGATTGTTTCCTAATTTCTGTTTTTGATACTTTGCTGTTAGTGTATAGAAATGCAACAGATTTTTGTATATTAATTTTGTATCCTGCAACTTTACTGAATTAATTGATGAATTCAACTAGATTTTTGGTGATGTCTTTAGGATTTTCTATATATATTATCATGTCATCTGAAAACACTGACAGTTTTACTTCTCTTTCAATTTGGATTCCTTTTATTTATTTTCTTATCTGATCTCTGTGGCCAGGACTTCCAATGCTATGTTAAATAAAAGTAGTGAAAGTTGACATCCTTCTCTTGTTCCTGATCTTAAAGGAAATACATTAATCTTTTCCCTGTTGAGTATGATGTTGGCTGTAGTTTTGTCATGTATGGCCTTTATTATGTTCAGGTATGTTTCTTCTCTACCCAATTTGTTGAGAATTTTTATTATAAATATGTTGAATTTTGTCAAATGCTTTCTCTGCATCTATCAAAATGATCATATGATTTTAATTCTTCAGTTTGTTAATGTACAGTGTCATGATGATTGATTTGCTGATGTTGAACCATCCTTGCATCTCTGGGGTTAAACCCACTTGATCATGGTGTATGATCCTTTTAACATATTGTTGAATTCTGTTTGTTAATATTTTCAGAGAATTTTTGCACCTATGTTCATTAGTGATATTGGCCTGTAATTTTCTGTGTGTGTGTGTGTGTGTGTGTGTGTGTGTGTGATATTTTGTCTGGTTTTGGTGTGATGCTGGCCTCACTGAGTGAGTTTAAGACATTCCTTCCTCTCCAACTTTTTGGAATAGTTTGAGAAAGGTAGGTATTAACTCTTCTCTAAATGTTTGGTAGAATTCATCTGTGAAGCCATCTTGTCCTAGACTTTTGTTTTTGTGGAGTTGTTGGTTGTTTTGTTTTCTTAATTACTGATTCTGTTTCATACTGGTAACTGTTCTGTTCATATTTTCTATTTCTTTCTGGTTCAGTCTTAGGAGATTCTAGGAATTTTTCTAGAAATTTGTTCATTTCTTCTAGGTTGTCCATTTTATTGGTGTATAATTGTTTCTAGTAATCTCTTATGATCCTTTATGTTTATCTTTGGTGTCCATTATAACTTATACTTTTTTAAAATTTCTCTGTTCATCCAACCTTCTCCTGAGTTCCTTGAACATCTTTATAATCATTACCTTGAACTCCTTATTGGTTAAACTGCTTATTTTTACTTCACTTAATTCTTTTGGGGTTTTATCTTGTTCCTTTGGAATATATTCCTTTGTTGCCTCATTTTGCCAAAATTGCTGTTTTTATTTCTATTTATTTCGTGGGTTACATTTCTCAGCCTTGGAGAATTGTCCTTTTGTGGAAGCCCTATGCAAACCAGCAGTGCACTTCCCTCTGGTCACCAGAGCTACATGCCCTAAGCATGGTCCCCTATTTGAGCTGCATGGGCACTTAGGTTATGGTAGGCAGATTACTGTGGGTGGTCTGTGTGTCTGGCCCCTGGTCCAATTGTTTGCCAGTCCCTGCCTTGTGTGGAGGTGACCAGGAATGGTGGGCAAGACCAGTTCCTGATACAATTGGCTGTGTGGGTTGAAATTACACAAACCTGATGTTGTCCACTGATGGGTGAGGCTGGATCCTGGGGCAGCTGACTGAGGGACCCCAGGCATTCCAGAGCTTGTGCTGGCATGCTGGTCTTCCCATGCTGGGAGCCACGGTGTCCTGGAGCTGGTACCAGCTTTCTGGTGGGTGTGTTGGGTCCTGACAAGGCAGGTTGCAGGGCTGCAGTGGTCCTAGGGCTGATGTCCATCCACTGGTGGATAGAGCAAGGGACTAAAAGATCCTGAGGCTGATGCCTGCCCACTGGTGAGTGAGGCCAGTCCTGGGACTAGTGCCTGTCCACTGGTGAGCAGACCTGAGTCCCAGATTCTCTGGTTGCAGGGCCCTGGTGCATCCTGAAGTTAGTGTTAGCTTGCTAGTAGGCATGGCCAGGTCCTGACATCTGGCTGAGGGGCCTAGGTGGTTCTGGGGTGACTGCTGATACCCTGGTATCCAGGGCAATATTTTGGGCCATCTCATGCACAGTACTGAGTTTCAGGGCAGCTGTGGTCTCAGGACATCTTAAGGCAGCTAGCCTGCTGGTAGGTTGGTCTGTGCCCCCGCTAGGCTAACTGCTTGGCCTGAGGCATCCCAGTACTAGTGCCAAGAGGCTGGTGAATGGGGCTGGATCCCTGAACTAATAAGCTAGAGGGAGGATTCCAAAATGGTGCTTGCTGACCAGTGTCCATGAGGTAGAATGAGCTCCCAGAAATGGCTGCCCCAATATCTATATCCCTCTGTTTACCTCCAGTTTCCTCTCCCCTCTCTGTGAGGCTATCCAAGATCAGCAGGTGAGTCTGACCCAGGCTCCTTTCAAATTACTGCTTCTGCCCTGCGTCCTAGAGAATGTGAGATTTTAAGATGGAGTCTCTATTCCCTAGAGCCCTATGGCTTTTCCCAAAATAAGCTTATCTGGACTTTAAAGCCAAACTTTCTGGTGACCTGTCTTTCCAGTGTAGGACCTCCAGTCTGGAGAGCCCAGTGTGGGCCTTGGACCCCTTTCTCCTTGGGGAGCAATTGTAATTAAACTTCCATTTGTGGATCACACATCCAGAGGTATAGGTCTTGACTATAGCACATCTCTGCCCCTCCTACACATCTTGTAATTCCTTCTTTTTATCTTTAGTCGTAGACCTTTTCTTCTAGTCCTCTGTTCTTTCTCATCAATAGTTGCTCTACAAATAGTTGTAATTTTGGTATGTCTGTGAGAGGAGGTGAGCTCAGGGTCTTTCTACTCTGCCATCTTGACCACCCTTCCCCATTTTGATTTTTATATCTTTTTTATTCCTTCTTTGAGTTTTCATCTCTGATTACATTAGCCATCTGATTTAGCAAGTTGTCCACTTTTCCAGTTAGAGCCCTTACTGTATTAATCATAGTAATCTTCAATCCTCCAGTCTGATAATTCCAAAATTTCTGCCATATTTGAGTATGGTTCTGATACTTGCTTTGTCTCTTCAAACTGTTTTTATTTTCCTTTTAGATTGACTTGTAACTTTTTTGTTGAAAGCTTCATATGATTAACTTGTGAAAGGAACTGTGGTAAACAGGACTTTAGTGGGAGATTTTATGTTTTTCTGGCTAGGAGATAGGCTGTATTCACTGTTTTCTGCAATGGTAGGTATTAAGAGCTAAAATTTCCACTAGCATCCTTGTTTTAGTCTTACCTGGTATCTTGTGCTTCCCTAGAGACTTTTTAAAATAGGGTCTGAGACTTGCAGCTCTTTTAGATGTAATCCACTGTTATTATGCAGAAGCCTGATTGATGTGGTGGTAAGATGCAGGGAGAAAAATATTCTATAATCTTATGCTTGTATCTCAGTCTTTTAGTGATCTTGTGCCCCTAGTCTATGACCTTCATAATTGCTTCTCAGCTCTTTGCCCAACCCACCCTGCACACTTTCATGAGACAGGAAGGCTAGAGGGGGCTGGAGTTGTATATTTTTCTTAGGTTGGTTCTTAGATCTTCATCTGGAAAACATGAGTGGTCTCCTAAATGTAAAACATGCAAAAGTGTGCTCCCCCCTGCCCTGAACACTGGTTATCTAGAGTTTTTAACACTTAAGCTTGTCCACACTGACTCTCCAGAAATTCACTGATTATAGTTAAACATTCCTATTAATATTGGCTCCAGTGATGGGTTTCTGCTTCTGAATTGTTCGCTTCTGGTAAGCTATGATTCTTGGTCTCCTCCTTTCTCTCCAGTTTTCAGGGAGGTGGTTTGCCCTGTTACCTCAATTCTCTGATGGATCTAAGAAGAGTTGATCTTCAGTGTGTTCAGCTTTTTCTTGTGAGAACAGGAGTGATGCCTTCTAAGTTCTTTATATGTTAGACTGGAAACTGGAACTCTATTTTTTTTTAAATAACCACTTTCTCACTTTCTGTTCTCTTCTTATTTTGTTATCCTAAGCAATTCTGAATTATAACTGTGCCAACAAAGTAATTTACTAGTTTGAACCAAATCACTCTTTGTATTTCACTGATTTTAAGATGTATAAATGAAAGAAATTACCTCAATATCTTTGTTTAATTTGAAATTCTTAGCCTAACATGTGTACATCTTTTATGACATATTTCCTTACACAGCTAAATTTTACTTTACCAATACAAAAATGTATTAAAATTTTAAACATATAAGTTACCTTGTCAAAAAAATGTTTTCCTTAATTTATGAAGAAAATTATGTTTTGAGGGTAGAGCTTTTTCCTCGTTAAGAACACCAGTATAACTAGTCTTGAATTTTTGTGGAAGTCCCAATGATCACTTAAATGGCTATAGGATAATTAGCCCAAAAGCACAGTGCCTAGATAATCTACAATTTGGATAATCATAATGAAATACACTTAGTTGAATATTTATATTAAACAGGACCAGTGAATGCATTATAGCAAAACACCTTTGGGTGAATTTTTTGTGGAAACTATACTGTAATATATTGGTGCCATCAAATGAAATGGTCACACAATTTCTACTTCCATGAAATTATGCTAGCCTCTAAATGATTCTGTTGTTAACTCTATCTTCCTGAATTGCCCTGAAATTTTGAAGGCTCTCTTCATCACTGATTGTTCCATATCAACTCTTATCTGATTAGTAGAACTTGCAAAGATATGAGATCTTTGCATTTTATGTCCTCTTTTTTTATCCTTAGGATGCCTAATTTTCTCTATTACCTGAGAGTAACATTGATACATTTTGTCTTTTGATAGATAAAATGTTTGTATGCATCCAAGTTAACTTTAGTTGAAACTGCTATAAAAGGTCATAACAGATGATGCTTTTTTCCTTATGGTTTTAGCATCAAATTATATGTTCCTTGATTAGTCAATTAAACTTGTAATAGGAATTTGAAATATCAATGGCCTTCCTAACTGGAAGGCAATATTCAAAACATGAAGATTCCCGTTCTGTGCTTTCTATGTAGGTAGAATATGATTGGTAGAATCTAAGAGCAAGGTTCTTTTGTTTTGTGAAAAACGAATGTGAAAATATTTGACTCATGATTTCATCACCTGGAATACTTTCATTTGCCCAGCTTTCTGAAATCGTTTTATACCAGTTTGAGTTGAATAGGAACACAGCTGCTCAGCAAATGATAAAAACAAAAACAAGCAAACAAAAACTGTCACTTTAATAATTCTATTCTGGCTACCAGTTCATCAAAGATTAATTTCACTATGTAAACTGCTTCCTGGAACTCAACAGAGGTACATTTGTGGGGTGCCTGTAATTATGTCATTTAGCTCTAAGTTATTCCCCATAAGCTATGGAACTCTCTTTGCAATTCTTGGGGGGAAAATGACAGATTTATAAACTAAAAATATCACAGATGAGTAAAAATATATATTTAAAACAGTCACACAGAATTTGGCTTTTTCAGCACCTGGGGATATAGAAATCTATTTCTCATTTACAATCTGTTTTTGTTATTTATATATCATCTATATTTTTGTGATTTTCTTATGTTTTTCTAATTTTTTGTGTTATTGGACTTTATCCAGAAACCTCTATTTACTGGATACCAATATTAAACATTAGGGGGGCATAATTTTTATGCCACTGGTTTTCCTGCTATGCAGTGGTTAATCTCCTTACATATATCCTCTGTGGAAAAATACTCCTTTGATTTCAGTGTATTTTAGAAAATAAAGATGAACAAGAGGCTTAAGAGAGGAATAAACAATCTTAAACTATCAAAATATTGAATGACAACTGCTGCAACTATAAAGGCAATACTGTAAGTGATATGCTTAAGTATTAAAGCATTTTTAATGGAAAATATCTTAAAATTCTGTTTGCCCATTATTCAACCTTGGTATTCATATGGAAAGGCTTAAGTATGTCAGATTGAACTTGGCCATTTTGTTATAGAATATATGATTATCTCCTCTTTGATCAGAAAAAATCATACTCTATATGTTTATGCTTAAATATTAATATGCATTGATATAACATACCTCAGAAAAGCAAAGACTTATTCTGATTTATTGAGCTTTCTCCCTAAGTAAGATAAAGGAATTGATTTAATATTTATTATTTCATTATTTCTCTCAATCTCAGGAGGAAAGTGACCACTTGGGGAAAAGTTCTCCCTTGTGATGCATCAGCATTGCACAAGAAAGTGACAGTGAAGAACTGGAAGAAAGGGGACATTATCACAGCCGTGTGTCCTCCTGGCTGCAGACTGGTACTACTGTACAAGGTATGTTATCCTCCTTGGAATAATACACTGAAATACATCATGACTCTTCTTGTTCTCGGAGTAAAAATAAGCTCGGCTTACATTATACATCTAAGCTCTGGTCCACCTCGAGCCATTAAATCCATTTTCAACCATGTCCTTCTCAAGGGAAATGTGTTTGAATGTATAAGTGTGCTACCTGGGATAGGAGTAGTTGAATGGGATGTCTGGGGGTCAATTCTCACTGCAAAATACCCAGGTTGGCCTCTTTTGGTCATAGGCAATTTGATGGCCTATATAACATGTACCTAATGGTGTGAAAACATATAAGAGGGATAGCCAGGAATAAAATAAACTATTTATAAATTGCTTGAGTCAGTTAAGAAGTTATTCCACAATAATATTCTAATGGTGCCTCTATGTTCATCACAGTGCTTCCATTTCATTTGTTTACTACAGTAGCATACTGATCAAGAATATGGGCTCTAAGACCAAGTTACCTTTGTCCTCACCTCTCATTAGTATTCCATTGGTCTGCAATGAGAATTAAATGGATTAGAACAAGTTTAAAACAGTTACTAGTACATATAAGTACTTAAAATGCATAGTTGTTGTTATTCTCTTTTAATAATGCAATTGGTTGAAAAACTCTGAGATGAGAATTTCAGAGTATATGGTAAATAAGATATGCAAAGCCTAACTTCAACAATAAGAAAAATTCATTTAAAAATATAAATGTCTAAAAAATGGAATCAGATATAAATATGTAAGAAACAGCAAAATGTGTTACTACAAAAGGGAAATTATGGTGTGCTATACTGCTTCCCTTCAATTGAATTATGCTAAGAATTTGATCAGTCTGTCTAAAAGAGATGGGTGTTCTGGGTAAAAGGGGTTTTGGTATTGCTTAAGTTAATTTTTTTTTTTTGGGGGGGGGTTGTTTATAATGGTTCTCTTGTTCCCATCCTGCTGCATTCTATGTTGTTATTCAAAAGAGCAATACTCATCAACCCTGTAATTTCCCATTCTCCTTTGCCATTTTGTTATCAACTCCACATCACTCAAATTCAGGTTTTGCCTATAACCCCATGTTCTTATTTCAGTTTCTATTCAACCTGTCAAATGTTAATATTATTTCTGATCTTTACCTTCTCTATTCTCAGCTTCTGAATTTGGCTTTATCCATGCCACATGTCTGCTACTATCTATCTTAGCATTATTTCTCTTTCAAAGAACTGAGGGTAACACATGTTAGGACAAGCCGATGATGATGATGACAATGATGATGATGATGATGTATGGTATCTTCCAGGCACTGACCCAAGCATATATATATATATAATTTAATCCTCAAACTAATTCTATGAAATAAATATTACTTTTATCCCAATATTACTGCAAAGAGGTTGAGCCACAGAGAGATTAAGGAATTTGACTATGATAATTCAGCCTTATTATCATAATTGCCAATAAATTTCTGTGAGTCCATCTATTAGGAAAAATGATGGGAAATGCTGTCTTGTCATGGCAAAGACAGAGAAGTTCATTCAACAAATGTTTGTTAAGAGCTTTTGTCCCAATTATTTTTAGGTTTTAAGAGTTCAAAATATTAATTAAATTGCATTTAGTTCATTTCTGGCTAGCCTGCCATAAATTACTTAATTTCTGGCCAGCCAAAATTGAACTAGAATAAGATAATGGGCAATTGGTGGGGACCAAAAAAGAGGAATAGCATAATTGGATTTACAGAGAAAGGAGTTATATACGGTATAAAGTGGAATAAAGAAAACAGGAATTTGTGCTGGTTGCTAACACTCACAAGAATGCAACAATGAAGAGAATGAAAAGAATGTCTGTGCCTATTTGAAACTTGGTCTTTGATAGAAAGTCATCAGTGAAAACATTCTGTAGAAGTACGGTTTTTCCAAAAGTTCAATTCAGCCTCCAAATGAAGTTAACCTGCAGTCAGCGAAAAAAAATGAAAATTGAAAAATGTCTGTATCCCCTGGATTTTTTTTCAAAGAAAGAGATATCTCCAAACAATATAGTATTATGAATCACACACAAATATATTGTAGCTAGTAAATTAATTGTGCATAAAACTCCTGAAATCTTGCAATGGGAGAAAAGATACATTCTGGGAGCATTAAGTCTGCCAATAATTTGCATAGCTTCTTAGAAAGAATTTAATTAGAATACAATTTTGCAACTAAATGGAAAGCTGTTATGCCAAGACATATTAATCAAAACAGCAGCAATCTATCTTTAGAGAGACTTTTTGATTGAAAGGGTTTGGAAAATACAACTATACGATAAAAATGTATACGTAATCTTTTTGAGGATAACTAGAAAGCAAACAAATATTAACGAAATAATACTGTTTTATGGTTCTGCTTGTTGCAAAAGTGGAACCAAAATAGGCACAAATAAACTCTGTCTCTTGTGAGACAAACCAATGTAAAGAACGTTACAGCTTAGACGTCAGATTATAGAGTTCATTAAATCAATATTCCATCTAGCCATGCAGAAAAAAGTTAAGATTTGACTATGCTTAAATTTTAGTAAGTCCTGAGGTGAGCTTTAACTTCATGTTGACTCTAGAAAGAGGTTCAAGTGTGTAATTACTAGATGTGTAGAAATGTTGCCAATGGCTTTAAGGGCCAGGCTGTTAGTTTCTTATCTGCTATGAAGTTATCTAAATGTTCTTCTACAATAGCTCCTGCATATTTTTCTCATTTTTCCCATTGTTATGTTGGGGTTAAAAAAACAAACAAGCAGCTACCAGCATATGTGTGCATACGTGTGTGACTTTGTGTGTGTATGCCCTCAAGTATATATTTGTATTATCAGCTCTGAGTAAATTTTACTAACTTTGGGTTTTAGATTGATTTTGAGTTACAAGGTTACATTTGGAGTTGTCTTTGATCCTAGTAATATAAAATGAATTTTTGAGATACAATTGTACATACATTTTTAATTGCATAAATTGCCGATATTTCATTTGGTTCTGTACTAGTCACATAGCAATGTATTTCCATTTTAATTATATAATTAAAAGGCCCAGAATAAAAAAAAATGTGACTCATATAACTGTCTTACTTTTCCATAGAACAGTCTTACATATAGACACAACTTACAGTTACTTATGTGTTACAATTTATAGGTGCTCAAACATCCCAAATAACATATATAGGATTGCCCACTAGATTTTTAAGATGCCTGAAATTTCTGTGCTTATTGTTACTTTCTAGATTGTAATGGGTATTAAATATTATACATACTACTGTAATTTTAGTTTTGCTAAGCATAATGTGTTAAAAATCTTAAGTACACAATATAAATTTATTTAATGCAAGAGTAATACATCATAGTCTCTAAATTCAGTACTTTGTGTTATAATCAAAACTGTGTATTCCATAATTTCATTTGAGTTATTGATAAAAATGAGTATAAATGTGAACCACTAATGCATTGAAACACTAATGCATTAAATATAAATTTATTTAATGAAAGAGTAATACATCATAGTCTCTAAATCCAGTACTTTGTGTTATAATCAAAACTGTGTATTCCATAATTTCATTTGAGTTATTGATAGAAACAAGTATAAATGTGAACCACTAATGCATTGAAACAGATTACACTGTCAACAGGAGATCAAGTTGGAAAGATGGAAGACAAGTGTCCTTTCTTGGAAGGGGAAAGAGAGTAGAAAAGCACAGAGCTTGAGTGTTATTGGGAGAACTGGACCAAGTACAGGGCCCAAAACAGTCAAAGTTGGGGAAAGGAAAGGACATTAAGAGCACTTTTTTATTATTACTTATTCTCAGCTATGTGCTTCTGTCTCTCATGCCAAGGGTGAAAATGAATGATTTAGGAGATGCCATGACCCAGTTAACATTACTTGGAGACTTGTCAGTATATGAATGAGCCTATTTCTCGATGAAGAGTTCAAACTACTACAAACCATCAATTGTTTTTGACTGCCTGCTAGGTTACTATTTTCCATTAAGAACTATAAAATCATGAGTGGAAATTTTCCCCAAGAAAGATTCTATTCAAAAGATAGTTGTATTTCCATTTATCTTATTTTTTTTCTCCTTGGACTGCATTACTCTGGATAATATCAATATCACTTTGTAAACAGATGCTCTCATGCAGGCTTTTAAAATGTACTGAATTTATACCTAGTATTAGTGGAAGGCAATGTGTAATCATCCAGCTTCATTCCACAACACATTTTAAAAGCTTTTGGAAAGATTGGAACATAATCAAATTAGAGATTACATCAATACAAATCAACTGTCTATGCCTTTTCATTCTAACTTAAAGCAAGCTAGCAGACCTAGCAGTAACCTTACATTCACAATGAACTTCATTATACATGCTAAAGAAAATCTCTATATGGGTAGGGAACTCTGTTGCAATGATTTGGCATGGTTGACTAAACTCACAAGGGGAAATATGTACAAAGGTTTAAAGATTAGATTCAAATGAAATTTTTGTACCAATTGAATTGAATCATCATGCCAAAATTGAGACACAATGCAGTACTTCTGTATTAAACCAGCATGGCACAGATGCACATAAGGCATCATAATGTTATTATAGGCCATTATTCCTCCAAACACTAGTTTAGGTCTAATTTCTCACTTCTTCTAAGCATTGTCAACGCTCTGCCTAACTTACTTTTCTCCCTCTACTAACAATATACTTGCTGGAGAAAATCACAAACAGTGATTTAGTTAGTTTGTTCTGAATTAAATCAATTAAACTCAAATATAAATTCTGTGACAAAGCGAATGAAATAACTAATATTGAGAAAAATAAAGAACTTTTGGCAAGTCACTAATAGAATAACAATGACAATATAGTTAGGGTTCTGCCCATTACAGATTTAATAATCTTTGGAAATCAAGGGATTCCCTCAGCTTATGTACTTACTCATTTGGAAAATTAGGAGAAGTGGGCTTGTTACTCAACATATGGACCTTACACCAGCAAAATTGGCATTATATGGGAGGCTGATAAAAGGTAGTCTTAGACCCTTCACCCCAGATCTAATGAATTAGATATGCATTAAAACAAAAGCCTTAACGAGCAGAATGCCCAATGATTTTTGAAAAACGTTGGTCTAGAAGACTGTGATCCCTTATATATCACTTCTATCTGTTTTTCTACCTCTTGCCCATATCACAAGTCTGATCTGAACAGTGAAAAGATTATCAGAACCAAGATTACTTGTAATACAAACACTGCTAAATATTAGGCCCATTCATTGATTTTTCATAAAGTTGTCCTTAGAAAATAGTTAAAGCAATAACCTTAGGAATTTAGTGTATTACTATTATAACATTAAAATGACTTTAAATTTTGGAAATTTGCCCAGTACTTATAGTCGACTAGTTATATTTTGGTGTTATATATATATTTGGTGTTATATATATATTTGGTATTATATATATAGAGAGAGGGAGAGAGACAGACAGAAAGAGAGAAAGAGAAACATTTTCTAGGAATAGAGGCTTTTTGCTTTTATTATTCTAATTTTGCTGCATGTACTATGTGGCAAGTGGAAGGTGGGATATACTTCTGTTAAGTATTCTATAATAATTCATTCTGCCAGAAATACATGGAAAACATATAACTATAAATGTTGGCTAAACACACAACATTTAAATATCAAGGTAGAATTTAATGGTGATATTAGTGGTTCTTTTCTTATTTTTCTACAACTACCCTAACCTTAGATGAACATGAATTGACACTGTTATGAATTCATACATATACATGATAATTTGATATTTCTCCTACAAATTAAGTTCAAATCCATTTCTTTCTGCTTCCCATCTCATATATTTGAGTTCATATAATTTAGTCAACCCAAATATATAACTTCATAAGCATATTTTAAAAATTAATATTAACAGCAAGACTGTGTTTAATTTTTTATTTGATATGTGCGATAATGTTTGTTTTTGTTGTTTGAATTCATATTCAGATATGAAGAAGAAAATTTCCCTTAGATTATTTCCAAGGTTATTAAGTAGATATTTCTACTTAAGAACTGAGTATTAAAATAGCTTTATTTTTTAAAGATATCTTAACATCCTTAAATGGTTCAAAAATTTTTAATATTAAAATATCCTATAAAATGAATTGTTTTGCCTATGTAGAAAATTACCTAGAAGTAGATAATATGATGCACACTTAGTTTTAAATGGAAGTTGTTGACATTTGTTTGAGTTACTTCAAATGAAGTAACTCTATCTTGAATTATTCTGAATTACCCATCATCCATGCCAGTTAGGTAATGGCTTCCTATTAAGGTTAATGGAAATTGAATGTAAATCTCTATGAATAAAATTAAGGCTATACTGATATCTCAGTTACTTAGGGTACAGGGTCTGTGATAGTCACCTTTTAAAAAAGCAAGAGTGCTTACTAGAAGCCCAAGGCTAATAACGAAACCAATTTTACAATAGTGCCTGATGGGTATGGTCACAAAAATGGCCTGAATTTAGGAAAACAATTTAGTTGTTAGACTTTAAGGCTTCTGGAAGCAGTGCTGCTGAGCTGTGATACTGTACAATCATCTTATAGGGCAAACAATTGGGAGTAAGTTGTTTCAGAAAAAAATGTATATGGTCCAAAATAATTACTTGACGATGGGAAAGTATCAATATGAATTGTGACTTCCTATTCATCCTTTATCTACTTTTCTGTCCTTTTCCAATTTTTACCCCAACCTCTGGATTTCCTTAGATTCTATAGCTGGTGTATGTAAACTCCATCACTCCATTACACTCTTCTTTATCAACTGTCACTTTTTTCTCCTTTCACTTTTCCTAGTACTGCATAAAGAATCCAATGATTTTATTGTAAAATAAGTATTTCTACTGCCCTATATCTGTTCTGTCTCTCACCTGAGCTCAAAAAACTCCCCCTTTTGCTTGTTTCTCCTCACTCTAAACCATGTTCCACAAGCCAGCCAGTTTCTGTCTAAAACTAGTATTTGGTCATATCACTTTCCCTTGCCAACCCTTAAGACCTTTTCTAATCCAAAATCCTTTACACTGCATTCAAGATCTTCTACTATCTGATTGCAAACTGACCTTCCAGATTTTAATTGCAATGTCTTCCTTATGTTCTAACTGCAGCAAAAGTTCATGGTTTTCTTGAATAAGAATTGCATTTGTATGCCTCTGTTTCTTATGTTTCCTCTGCTTATGTTGTCACTCATTTAACAGCACTAATTAACTATTTTACTGCAAATTCTTCACATGTCTTATCTTCTCTGGTAGATGGTATATGAGCTTATTTATTTTTGTTTATTTAAATGCTTATTTGTTTAATCTTCATGGACCTACCACAAAATAGTCACTTAAATTGTGTGTTTTCTGTTAGTGAAGTAATTCAGATTAATTCTTTGTACAGAATTTCTTAGTCTGATTAGAATTGTAACCTGGATTTGAATGAGAAAGGTGACATGGATGTTTGATTATATATTGAAACATTTTTCTTTTTAGGATATATTGGTTTCTTTTTCTTGTAAAACAAAATTACTAGTGACACTGTTGATCAGGGTTTAAGCAATTAATATGTTTTGACTCCAAATATATTATGGATCAATTGTCTATATTCCTCTATGCAATCTGGTCAAATACTCATACTTATTTCTATAGCTCAGATACAGTAATTGAGCCTTGTTATTAAATCCACCCTCTACACCACCACTAACACTGTTGGATCTTACAAAAAAAGTAAAGAAAACTTAAAGCATTTAATGAAGAATATGTGCAAAAGGGGTCCAGGAGAAGCTAGCTTTGCTCTCACGGTCAAGAGTGGAAGAGAAGCACTGCGAAGATAATGGATGGTTTTCAAAGTTGCAGGGTTGCTGACAGAGGCCTCTATCAGACTGTGCTTTGTGAATAAATGGAAAATTTTATGGCTTCCTTTGTAACAAAAAACAAACAATTGAGGTAGTGGTCTTAATACATACAAGTCCTATTCCAAGCAGAGGTCAGAATTGCTATATCAAAAGCCTCCCAATATGTCTAAAAAATTAATGTCCAGAGACTCCATGAGACTCTTTTAATACAGGAATTTTCAAACAAAAATTTCATATAGACATTTTTCAGTATCATGAAACAGATTATTAATCCTAAAGTGGCTGTTTTCGTAAGCATCATCAAAGGTAGGAAAATGGGTTATCACTCTAATGCTTGCAATTAAGTCTGCTTTGAAAAAAGTCTAAATTCTATGTCAATCTAAGTAGAAGAAAGACTAGAGGTGGAACTTTGATATTTGATTAAACTTTTATTATTCAAGAGACATTTCTTCTCCCATCTAAAACTATTTCTGATCATTGCAAACCTTCATGATCTACCTCTGGGAGAGAAGAAAGAGTTTTTTGACACTTAATCATTAATCTTACTTCAGGTTTCAGTAGTATAGGAGATGGGTTTTGTTTCCTTGTCTGATAATCTACTCCTCAGCAATTTTTGAGTGCGTAGCAGAATACATAACTCTACGGTGAAGCCAGTCACCACAGGGATGGCTACCTGATCAATGCTAGTTCAATCATATTTTCCTGGGTACTCAAAATTTGGACAAAAGAATGAATTATTTAGTTCTTGTGGGCCAAAAGCATATACACACAATATATATATATAGTTAAGAGCCAATCTACAGAAAGAGGATAACTGTAGATTTTTCATAGGTTCTGTTTATCAAGGGGAAATACTCTTGTTTAATATAGTTTGCTGAGTGTTCTGAATTCTAATCATAAATGGGTGATGACTTTTTTAAATTGATTTTATTTCTGGATCTATTGTGAAAATCATGTGGTTTTTCTTTTTCATTCTGTTAATACAAAGCATTACACTGATCACTTTTCCAATGTTAATCCAGCCTTGCATTCCTGAGATAAATGCCACTTGTAAGGATATTTTATACTTTTTTTTATACTGCCAGATTTATTTGCTAATATATTTTAAGGATTATTGATCATGAAAGAAAATTGGTTTGTAATGTCTTGTAATGTCTGCCAGTTGTGGTATTGGAATCAGAGTTGTTTTGGCCCCATAAAATGTGTTGGGAAGTTCCATCCTCCCCACTTCTTTGAAAGAGTTTGTGCAATATAGGTATTATTTTTTCCTCAAGTGTTTGACAGAACTTTTCTGTGAAACCATTAAAATTGGTGTTCTCTTAGCAGAAAATTATTGATAATTCAATTATTTTCAAAGATAAAGGGCTATTTAGATTTATGTTTCATACTGTATCAGTTTGTTTATTAGTGCAATTCAAGGAATTTGTCTATTTCATCTAAGTTGTCATGGTGTCATAAATTTTCTTATAATATTATTGAATTAGCCTTTTAATATTTGTGATATCTCTCTAATGATCTCCTCACTTTCATGCCTAACATTGAAAATTTGTATCTCCCTTTTATCTTGATCAGTATTTCTAGAAGTTGATGAATTTCATTTATGTTTCAAAAGGACACTTGCTGTGTTAATTTCCTCTACTTTTGTCTGAATTCTGATATGCTTCTTTGTGTGTTTACTTTTTGGTGATATTCTACCAATTTTATTTATTTTGAGTTGATGATATTCAGATGAAATTTTGGATTTAGAGTTAATGCTAGAATAAATTATAACTTTTGCAGATGTTGATATAGGGTGAAAGTAATTTGCAGGCAAGAAGGAGATGAGTATTTGAGAGCTGAAGGGAGGACTATATTGGGTTGACTAGTTTACCCCAAGTTCATATCTACCCAGAATCATTGAATGTGACTACTATGGTCTAAATGTTTATGTTGCCCCAAAATTCATATGTTGAAATCCTAACCCTCAAAGATGATGGTATTAAGAGGTGGGGCCTTTGTGAGGTACTTAGGTCTCATGAGGGTTGAGCCTTCATAAAGGGGATTAGTGTTCTTTTTTTTTTGCGGTACGCGGGCCTCTCACTGTTGTGGCCTCTCCCGTTGCAGAGCACAGGCTCCGGACACGCAGGCTCAGCGGCCATGGCTCACGGGCCTAGCTGCTCCACGGCATGTGGGAACTTCCCAGACCGGGGCACAAAGCCGTGTCCCCTGCATCGGCAGGCGGACTCTCAACCACTGCGCCACCAGGGAATCCCGGGGATTACTTTCTTATTGCCAAGGCATGGAAGCAAACTAAATGTCCATAGACAGATTGAATAGATAAAGATGTGGTGTATTTTTACAATGGAATATTGCTCATCCATAAAAAAGAACAAAATAATGCTATTTGAAACAATATGGATAGACCTAGAGATTACCATACTACGTGAAGTAAACCATACAGAGAAAGACAAATATCATATGATAGCACTTACATGTGGATCCTAAAAAAAAAAAAAGATATAAATGAACTTACAGAAATAAGCCCACAGACATAGAAAACAAACTTATAGTTACCAAAGGAGAAACACAAGGGGAGGGATAAATTAGGAGTTTAGGATTAACATATACAAACTACTATATATAAAATAGATAAACAACAAGGACCTACTGTATAGCACAGGGAACTATATTCAATATTTTATAATAACCTATAAGGGAAAAATCCGAAGAAAAGATATGTACGTATGTATAACTGAATAACTTTGCAGTACACCTGAAACTAACACAACATTGTAAATCAACTAAACTTCAATTTTAAAAGTTTTTAAACACAACAACAAAAAAATAAAAATAAAAGAGAACCCACAAAGATCCCTTGCCACTTCCACCATGTGAGGACACAGTGAGAAGGCATCAGTTATGAACCAGGAAGAGTGCCTTCACCAGGACACAGCAATGCTGGCACCTTGATACTGGACTTCCCAGCCTGCAGAACTGTGAGAAATACATTTCTGTTGTTCATAAGCTACCCAGACTGTGGCATTTTGTTATAGCAGCCCAATGAACTAAAGCAGTGACTTTATTTGGAAGTAGTCTTTGCAGATGTAATCAAGTTAGGATGAGGTCATGTAGGATTAGTGCAGGTCCTGAATGCTGTGTAACTGGTGTCCTTATAAAAAGTGGGAAATTCAGATGCAGACAGATTCACAGGGTGAATGCCATATATAATTCGGAGGCAGATATTGGAGTGAACTGTCTACAAGCCAAGAAATGCAAGGATTGCCAGCAACCACTAGAAGCTAGGAAAAGGCAAAGAAGGATTCTGTCATAGAGCCTTCAGAGAAAGTATGGCCCTGTTAATACCTTGATTTCAGACTTGTAGCTTGAGCTGTGAGAGAATACATTTCTGTTGTTTTAAGCCAACAAATTTGTGATGCTTTATTATGGCAGTCCTAGGAAACAATACAATCTCTTTTATGGACTTAAGTTTTAGGAGTGTTCTTATAAGCAGTAATAGTTGCATTTTCTTCTTTTCATCAGATTTAAAGATCTAGGCCTTTTAACCAGAGAATTTATCTAATTTACATTTAATATTATCATTGATATGTTTAGATTTATATCTATTACTTTTCTAAAAGTTTTCATGTATTCTACCTGCAGTATGTTTCTTTTCTTCTCTTTTTGTACATTTTATATTATTTTGGTATTTCATTATTTTACCTTATACCTAAATTAAATTGGTAATTATAAAATACTTTACTATTTTTTAATGCTTATATAGCAAATTACAGCACTTATTCCTAAATCATGTGTTTTCATTATTAGTAATACATTTACTCTTGTTAGAATAATGTAAAGGACTTTGAAAAACTTAATATATGTTCTTCCTCTTTTATTTCAGTCACATATATGTTTACATTTATACCTTCTTACTGAACAGTACTTTTTAGGACTTCATTCAGTTTAGTAAGTGTATGAATTACCTCAGTTTCTATTTTATTGAAACTGTTTTTATTTTATATTTATTTTAAAAGATATTTAACAGGATAAAATTCTAAGCTGGAACCTATTTTAATTCAATACATTGAAGATATCATTCTATTTTTCATGGCTTCCATTGTTTCTGCCACCAGTCTATTTCTGTGTTTTTGATAATTTCTCTAATTTTCTCTCAATACTTTTAATGTTTTTAATATTTTATTTTAAGAAGTTTCATCATGAAGTGACAGTGTATGATTTTTCTAAAATTTTTACCATCTGAGAGTGGGTAAGATTTATTGAATTTGTGAATTTGTTTTTCAAATTCCCTTCCTTTATCTTTGGCAAATTCCCTTCCTTTATCTTTTCAAATATTGCTACTGACTCGTTCCTTTTATCTTATTCCTTGGAATCTCTAATTTTCAATTATACTTTTTTAAACCTCCTCATATCTTTGAAGTCCCTTACTTTTTCTCTGTGTTTCATATATTTCGAAAAAAAATATCCTTTATCTGTCTCGATTTTACTCCGTATGTTTTCTTTTGTCCTATTCAATTTACTAATTCTCTATTTAGCTTCTTCTGACCTATTCAATTTATTAATTTCTCTGTTTACTGCTGCCTAATATGTTGTTAAAAGTATCCAAACAATTCTTAATTTCAGTTATTTTATTATTTAATGTTGAAAGTTTTATTAGGTTACTTTTCATAGTTACTAGTTCTCTCTTGAAATTCACAGCCTTGCATTTTATCATCTTGAACATAAAAATTATAAGCTCATATGCTACAACTTTTTGAGGACCTTCCCCAAATTGAGAGAGAATTCACCAAAGACAAAAACTAATTCAAAAACAAGCAAAAAAACAGTTCATACCCCTCTGGCCCTTTGAGGCTTCTAGTACTTCTACCAAAGTACAAAAAAGTCTACCTCCTCTCTTTCCTCTTCAGCAGTGGCCTTTCCTTTGGGGATAAAGGGGTACCAAATGCTGGACTCCTTCCCCCAGAACCTCTCTCTTTTGGTAATTATTTCACAATTTTCTTAAGTCTTTAATGTTTACAGGCAAATAATTTTATATATTTTGTCTCAGGCAGAAGAGTTGATCCAAATTACCTAATTTGCATTCATTGGAAGCAGAACTTGCTTTTTGGTCTATATTCCATGACCATATATTTTTTCTTCCATAAAGTGATTAATTTTTCCCTAAACCACCAACTAGAATTTGATATGAAAGCCCAAAAGATTTTATGTTTGCGTTTAAAATCCACAGATGTTGGATCTTGCCTTGGATCATATTTAGAAGAAAGCAGCTATATTTCATGATCCACACTTGATAGGTATGGTTCCTCTTTAACTACAGCACCATTTTGAATCTTTTTTGGTCCTTGTGATGTCATATTGTATGATTTTATTTTACTCATAGCAATAAGAAAGGTAAAGAAAAATTAGATCTTTCTTTACCTTATCAAGGTAAAGAAAATATTAGAAGCAATATGATATTGTTGAAGGTGTACCAAGCAGATAGTCAGTAGAAGTATTTTCTAATTTAAATGCTTCTTTTGACTAGAGTGTATAGTGGAATAAATTACCGAGTTTCATATTTCTTCTTAGTAAAATTAAATTAATAAAACCCTCTCTGAGCAACAAAATATTTTTAAATATTAAGATAAAACAAATTTTAAAAGTACATGAGAATCACTTTATCGGTAGCAAAATTCTACCTAGGTATTTTTAGTACCCTATTAAATTGGGTAACTTGAAAGAGTAGAAAATAATAATTTATATTTTTACCAACCTGTTGAAAGTAAATTCTATCAATACATGTTTATCTCTAGTTATAGTGATAAACATCATGAACTGGCTCTAATCTCTTTAGTAATTATTGCAACTGAGAAAGATGGTACATTTAAGGAATTATATCAATTATTCATCTATTCATTTAAAATCAGTGCATACTTATTCCACATTATAAAAATTATCATATTTTATAAATCTCTCTACCTCATTGCTCCTCAGTAAAAACAAAGAAGGACATCTAATGTTTTTGGTATGGCCAGTGGCTAGTTCTGCAATAGGCAGATAATAAAGTCAATAAAAATATGACCCTCAAGATTCATAATCATTTTTTTAGACAAAGTAGGCTTTAACATAAAAAAAAAACAAGATTCATAATCATTTTTAAAATGTACTGAGCTTCTATTATGTACTAGTCAGTGTTTAGATGTTCCTATCAACCTCATAATAAATCTGAATTAGTCATTATTTTGCCACTTAGAAAAAGACTAAGTTCCAGAGGGAATAAATGACTTTCCCAAGAGAACAAAATGGAAAAATGACATTGGTAAAATTCTTGGTCATTACTATTGGAAGTAAAAAATATAAGAAAAGGAGCAAAACATACAATGATAGTTGGTGGCAGCATAACCAGAGATGTATAAATGCTGTTTTTCTTCATTCTACATGAAATAAACTGCCCTGCAGCAGTCACTGTAAACCAGAGCTTGGCAAATGATGGCATGAAGACCAAAGCCAGACCCAGACCATCACCTATTTTTGTATAATCCATGAGCTATGAATAGCTTTTCATTTGTAAATGATTTTAAAAACAATTTTAATGCAATATTTTGTGAGACATAGAAATTATACAAATTTTCATGTCAGTGTCCATGAATAATAATTTATTGGAATACAGCCATGCCCAATCATTTAAATGTTGTTTGTATCTGATTCTGCATAATAATGGCAGCATTGAGTAAATACCACAGACTATATGGCTTACAAAGCATAAAATATTTATAATCTGGATCTTAACAGAAAAAGTGTGCCAGTTCTTCTCTAGGTTATTCATTATTTTATGTATATTTGTGTTTACCTGAATTTGTGTGTGGCATTTAAAAAAAATATATGACAAAGATTTTTACTTCTCTATAATTATTGATTTTAGTTTTCTTTTGTTTTCAAGTGGTCATTGCCTCAGTTGATATCCCCAATTTGTATTTGAGGCATTGGAATCACTGGATTGGATATTTGTTCATTTTGAAAGAAGAATATATGAGGGTATTGGAATGAGGTTTCTGCTTTTACCCTGTCCAGAGATCTTTCTAGCTTCATTTCAGATGTAGTGATAAGAGCCAGCCTGATATTTAGAATTACACTGGCACTTTCTATAAGCAAAATGTTTTATGACATATTCATTCAGAAGTTAACCCTACAGCACATATATAAGCATAATTAGGCTATTTTTGTAGCTGTTTCCCTAATAACAGGGGGAAATATCAAGTTTATAAGTTGCTCAGTTGTCAGAGATTGCATCTGTAAAGGTGTTTTCCTATAATTTGGAGATGTGTCTACAAAACATCAAAACAATCTAGTGATTCAGTAATTGAGGCAAACATTGGTAAACTTAGGTATTTGCTTGAATTGACAAGCTATTTGACTCAGTTCACTGGTAGGTTTATAACAGTACTGAAAAGATACAAAATAATATAAGACACAAAAACAAAAATTCACTGTACAATTTACTGACCTTTCCAAATTTTAATTTTTTATGAGGCTAAGATTCATATTTAGTCAGAAATTAAGTATACAGAAGCAAAATATAGAATAAAACAATAGTAGGAGTTGTTTTGAAATTTTCTTTCACTTAATTATTAATAGTATTAAAAGAAGGTAATTTACCTTTTAGATAGATGTTAGTTCAGAAAGTAAGAAAGATAAAGTATCTTTAAAAAGGGACCTATAAAATATGTAAATACCATTTATTTGTGCAATGGGTCAATGCTTTAATATGTGGTTAAATTATATTTAAGAAAGGTAACCAATATATTTCTAGGGAAGCAAAATACTGTACTATCTCTACAAGGGACTTTTAAATAACATTTGTCTCTATATAAAGTAAATTATCATATTATTATCTGAAAGGAGTAACAAACATTTTAAGAAGTCATTTTGTTGGGACAACTTAAATGTTTAGAACGATTTAATTGTTATTTATATAATGATATCATGTTCTTTTAAGATTATGTTTTCAATTTGTATAATATAGGTAAAGAACAAAAGATCAAGAAAGTTGTATCAATTTTAAATACCAAATTGTTTGTAGAGTAATGAAATAGATGTTTTTCTAAATACTAATATGAATATGGCTATTGTCAATATTAAAAAATGATAATATTTGAATTCTGGCTTCAGAGTTCACATATAACCACTGCCAGACTGCCTTTCAGAATTAGTGCTTTTCCATTGAAATAGAAAGCATGTGAAAAAATATCTACAGTTCTAAAATTGATAGATATCCATAAAATATTTATTTTCGTACATACAGTTCCAAATTCTGTATTGTCATTAATTCTCTATAGTATCTATGTAAACTGGTCTTCTTTTTTTGATTCTTATTTGAATAAGGAAGGCTTTTGAAGTATATAAATATGAGTTGTGACAAATATAAATGTATCCTGGGCCTAGAAAGCCATACCAGTACCAACAAGCAGTCCTTGTGTCTGGATCTTGGTTACTAATACCATTCCCCAATAAAAGGAACCAGAGCTCCTTGAAGAAGGGGTTGATTCCAGAACTCAGGTAGCAAATATACAAGAAGTTCCTGAAGTATCTTGTAATGCCAGAAAGTAAGGAAGTGTTATAAAACAAAGAAAACAAAACAGATCACAGTGATGAGGGTCTCTGAAAGGGACACAGAACCCAATCAAAAAGCTCCCAATAGCTAAAGCTGGAACAATTTGAGCAATGAAGTAGTAGGGTTATAGTCCAAAGTATAAAGTAAATATCCCTGAATTCACACTGATATAAATAAATGTTTAAGTAAATGGGGAGAAAAGACAAATCTCCCATGTAGAATAAGCCCAAATAATTGATGCTTTACCCCATAAGATAGTTTACCCCCCAAGAGAAAGGCACAACTCTACTTATTAATTGTGGGCTGTGGCACAGAGTGACTTTCTCCAAAGAATATAGTATAAAAAATGGAGGAAGACAGTAACTCTACTGTGGAGAAATCTGACAAATACTATCCAGACAGGTAATCAAGGTTAATTTCAACAGTAATAAATCATCTTGATAGAGTGTACCCTTGATATGATATGATGAAAATAGCACTGTAACTCTGTAGTCTTCCTCCTAAAACTTCATAACCCCAGTCTAATCATGAGAAAAACTACAAGAAAATTCCCAACTAAGGGATTTTCTAGAAAAATACCTGACTAGTACTTATGAAAACTCTGAAGGTCATAAGAAACAGTGAAAGACTAGGAAACTGTCACGGCCAAGAAGAGCCTAAGGAGACATGATGACTAAATATAATGTGGTAATCTGTATGGGATCTTAGAAAGAAGTGAATACATAGAGTAAAACTAAAAAATCTGAATAAATTTGAAACGTATTAATACTAGTTCATTAGTTCATTCAATTGTGACAAATTACCATACTAATGTAAGATGCTAATAATAGGAGAAACTAAATGTGAAGAATATTAGGATTCTCTGCACTATCACAATTGTGCTATAAATCTGAAATTTTAAAGTTTATTTAAAAATCAACACCAATATCAGCAATGAACTTGGGTGCAAATTCTAATTCCAAAATTATGTATATTATATTCTTATTGTGGCTATATGAGATAGGTTACTGTTAATGCTTCCATTTTACAAATGAAGAAACTGAGGCACAAACATGCTAAATAATCTCTCCAACCTCAAATTACTGAGGAGCTGAGATTTAAACTCATAGAGTATGACTTGAGAGCTCACATTCTCAAACTGCTATCTTGTACTTATTCTCATTCATTGTACAAAGTATTCACCCCCATAAACACACACACACACACACACACAAACACACACACTGATTTCTTAGTCATCAGAATCTAGCCAAGGTGAGACATCAGCTGTTTCATCAGAAGCAGGGTTTAAACTAAGACTTAAATATAGCTGCAATTGAGAAAATCACATTATAATGGAAAAAGGTTCTTTCTAGAAAACATGTTATCAAAACATTTACTTCAACCTGGAATGCAGGGATAGTTCAACATATGAAAATAAACTAACGTAATACACCACATTAACAGATGAAGGACAAAAACCACATCATTTGACAAAATTTAACATTTTTTCATGATAAAAACTCTCAACGAACTAAGAATAAAAGGAAACTACCACAACATTATAAAAGCATGTGTGATAAGCCCACAGCTAACATCATACGGAATGATAAAAGACTGAAAGCTTTTTCTTTAACATCAGGTATGAGGCAAGGAGGTCCACTCTTGCCAGCTGTATTCAACATAGTATTAGAAGTCCTAGCCAGAGCAATTAAACAATTTTTTAAAAAAGAAAGAAAAAGAATAAAAAAAGACATCCAAATTGTAAAGGAAGAGTATGAGATTATAAAGACATGAACTTATATGTAGAAAACCATAAAGATTCTACAAAAATTGTGAAAAATAATACACACTTTCAGCACAGTTGCAGGATACAAAATCAACACACAAAAATCAGTTGCATTTCTATATCTTAACAATGAGTATTTTGAAAAAGAAATTAAGAAAATAATCCTATTTACAATAGATTCAAAAAAGAATTAAATACTTAGAAATAAATGTAACCAAGGAGCAAAACACTTATACACGGAAAACTGCAAAACATTTCTAAGAGAAATTAACGAAGACAAAAAGAAATATAAAGACATCCCAATACCATGGATTGGTATTCTTAATATTGTAAAAATGGCCATACCACCCAAAGTTATCTACAGGTTCAATGCAATCTCTATCAAAATTATAATGACATTTTTTTAAATAGAAAAATTCACCTTAAATACTCTCAATGGACACTGAATAGCTGAAATGATCTTGAAAATAAGTGTCAAGACTACACAATGGGGAAAATAGAGTCTCTTCGGTAAGTGTTGTTGGGAAAGCTAGATATTCACAGGCAAAAAATGAAATTGAACCCTTACACCACAAAAAAAATAATTCAAAACAGTATAAAGACCTGAAAGTAAGGCATAAAATTATAAAACCTCCATAGGAAAACAAGGGGAAAAACTTTAGGATATTAGATTTGGTAATTATTTATTGGATATGACACCAAAAGCACAGGCCACAAAAGAAAAAAAAAATAGACAAATGGGAATATATCAAACTTAAAAACTTCTCTGTATCAGAAAAGGAAAAACAACAATCAACAGAGTGAAGATACAGCCTACAGAATGGGAAAGAAAATTTACAAATTATATATTTGATAAGGGATTAATATCCAGAAAATGTAAGGAATTCATACAACTCGACAACAAAAGAACAAATAACCAATTTTTAAAATGGACAAAGAACTTAAATAGACAATTCTCCAAAGAGTACATACTAGTGGTCAGTAAACATAGGAAAATATGCTCAATATCATTAATTGTAAAAGAAATGCATATCAAAACCACAACGAGAGATCACATTATATCCATTAGGGTGGCTATTATTAAAGAACAGAGAATAATAAGTGTTGGGGCATATGTAGAGAAATTGAAACATTTTTACACTGTCAGTTGGAAAGTAAAATGTTGCAGCAATTATAGAAAAGAGTTATGGAAGTTCCTCTAAAAGTTAAAAATAGAACTACCATGGTCCAGCAGTCCCACTTTTTGGTATAAGTGGGAAATAATTACAATCAAGATTTTGAAGAGATGTCTGCACTTCCACATTCACTGCAGCATTACTAAAAATAGACAAGATGTGGAAACAACTTAAATGTCCATTGACTGATAAATGGGTAAAGAAAATATAATGTATACAAATAATGGAATATTATGAAGACAATAAAAAAGGAAATGCTATCACATGCTACAACATGAAAGAACCTAGAGGACATTTTGCTCAATGAAATAAGCCAATCACAAAAGGACAAATACTATATGATTCCACTTGTTTAAACATCTAAAGTAGTTAAAATCATATAAATGGAAAGTAAAAATGTGGTTTCCAAAGACTTGGAGGAGGACAAAGCGAAAATTAGTGTTTAATGGGTATAAAGTTTCAGTTTTTCAAGATGAAAAATCCTAGAGATGTTTTGCAAAACAATGTGAATATACTTCACACTACTGAACTATATACTTAAACATGATTAACATGGTAAATTTAATGTTATTTTTTTTACCACAATAATAATAAAAAATATTAACTTCAAACCTGTTTTTTTTTCTTGTGATAAGAACACTTAGGATTTACTCTCTTAACAACTTTCAAATATACCATACAACAGTGTTAACTATGGTCATCATCTTGTACATTACATTCCCAATACTTATTTATCTTATAATTTATACCTTTTGAACACCTTCACCTAATTCTTCCATGCACCCTCCATTCCCTGTCTCTGGTAACCACAAATCTGATCTCTTTCTTTAATGAGGTTTTTTTTTTTTTAGGCTTCACATATGAGATCATACAGTATTTATTTTTCTCTGTTTGACATATTTCACTTAACATAATGCCCTTAAGGTCCATCCATGTTGTCACAAATGGCAGGATTTCCTTCTTTTTATGGTAAAATAATATTCCATTGTGTGTGTATGCACACACACACACATATCACTTCTTTATTCATTCATTTGTTGATGGACACTTAGGTGCTTTACATGTCTTGGCTATTGTAAATAATGCTGCAATCAACAACAGGGTGCAGATATATCTTCGATATACTGATTTTATTTCCTTCAACTATATACCCAGAAGTAGAATTGCTGAATAATATGGTAGTTCTATTTTTAACTTTTAGAGGAACTTCCAAACTGTTTTTATAGTGGCTGTACAAATTTACATTCCCACCAACAGTGCACAAGAGTTCACTTTTCTACACATCTTCTCCTGCATTTGTTATCTCTTGTCTTTTTGATGATAACCAATAGATAATAATATCTATTTTGTCTCATTTAAAACATTCATTTAATCCACAAGTATATGTAATGCCCAACTTATGACTTTGGGGTTTTTTAGCCATTGAGTTGGATGAGGTCTTCATATATTTTGGATATTAACTCTTTACCTGGTATGTGATTTGCAAATATATTCTCCCATTCTGTAGACTGTCTTTTTATTTTTATTTTTTTAATTTTACTGTGAAGAAGATTTTTAGTGATGTGATTCCATTTTTTTTTTAAAAATTTGTTGCTTGTGCTTTAGGTGTCACATACAAAAATATCATTGTTAAGATTCGTGTCAAAGATATATTTTTTTTATGTTTTCTTCTAGGAGTTTTATGGTTTCAGGTCTTATATTTAACTTTAAATCCATTTTGAGTTAGTTTTTTTTGAATGGTGTAAGGTAGGTGTCTAGTTTCATTCTTTTACATGTGAATATCCAATCTTTCCAGCACCATTTACTAAAGAAACTGTGTTTTCTCTATTGAGTATTCTTGGTTCCATTCTCAAATATTAGTTGACCAAACCTGTCTGTTTTACAGGGTTGGGTGAATTATCCCTTTTTAAGATAGGAAACACTCAGGGATGTTAAGTAATTTAAATAATTTAAGTATCATTGATGATACTGCTGATTAAAGTGTAAGGCAACTATAAGTTGTATCTATATCTGGAGAGCTAGTACACAATATGTAAAATAAATGACTCCAGTAGCTATTAATAAAGAATAATTTGGAGACACACAATCATTGTCATTAACTAATTCCATTCTCAGCTCAAATGCCACCTCCTCAGAAAGATTGTCTTTAACATCCACCAAAAAGTATCCCTACTTGCTACCCTATCCCACCTTGTTTTATTTTCTTCCTGGTACTTATAGTAGATTATTATTCTTTATTTTTAGTGTATGCCTCCTCAGCATAATATAAGTTCCTTATAAGTAGGGACCTTGTCTGTCTTATTTATCTCTGTATTCTCGATATGTAAACTAGGATTTGTCATGATGTGGGCATTCCATATACTTGTGGATTAAATGAATTAGTTTTAAACAAGACAAAATAGATATTATTATCCTTTTCTTCTTTCCTTCACATATTTTTCAGGCTGTAGTTTGGTCTAAATCATCCCTCAAAGAATGCTGTCAGTTTCAATTTTTAATTTTATTTCTGCCTAGGAGAATATAGATGTATGTGGAAAGGGTCATTTCTTGGGGTACTAAAAAGGAGAGCCTTAGGTATAATCTCTGTATTTAGCTGTGTGGCATTTCCCGCTTCTCCTTTCACAAGAACTCTCAATTGTATTTATGGTAGACCTGTGTCAGGCTAGATGTTTTATTTTCTAAACTTCCTTGGATCTAGGTGTGGCTATGTCACCATTTCCTACTTAATGAAATAGAATGAAAGATATCTTTGGGCATTCCAAGAAGACTTCTTAGGGAAATCTGAGTAACTTCTTAATGTGTATTCTTAGAGAAATGATTTTAACTTTTGTTTCATTTCTAATGCAAATACTCAAATCTACTAATTTCCCACTAAACATTGCTTTTGCAACATCCCACAAATTTTGATGTTTTCATTTTATTATCCACCTGCATTTTCAGTGTCATATTTAAGTACTCAGTTTCACTGATTTTAACTCACCTCCCAAAGTTGGTGCCTGTAATGAAAGATATTAATCAAGTGTGAATCAAATGCTTAAATACTGCTTTAGTGAAAAATAATTTTGGCCTAAATTGTATTCAGATTGAGTGCAATGAAAACTTCAAAACTTTCTCCTCGTTGGAGGCATACTAAGTATGCTAAATGATATTTTTGTCAGTAATGAATTATGCAAAGCCAAAATAAATTTTCTAGAATTTGCAAAGATAGATTTAAATTGCAATTTAAGAACACACAAGGAAAGATTAAAGGATTAGAAATCTCTCTTTGCAGAGTACAATGACTCTGTGCAAAGACTGTAAATCTATGTATGAGTTGGTGCACTGTCAGAGCTTTATGTCAGTAAAATCATTTTGCCTGAAGCATTCTTCTAGAAAAAAAGTTTTCAAAGGAACTTCATCTGGCCAGTTGCTTTAAAGAGAAATTTTTTAGTTAAGCTAAATGATTAGTAGAAAGCCATGTCTCAAATGTCTTTGAAAACCTTATGAAATAGTATTTTTCTAATTGTATCTTATATTTACTATAACATAAAAAATAATTTTTAAAGCATTTCCAAAATGGATGGATAAGCCTGTTAATATATATATACACAATTTATATATATAATTTTTTAATACTTAAGATGTTTTAATGGGAGTTTATTAGCAGGAGCTTTAGATGACTAAATCTCCAACCAATTAATAGAATATAAATTGGTAAATTCTAAAATTGAGCTATCCAGTAACGAATCTTTGCATGCTATTTAGTGTAGATATGAGAAGGAATGTCTTAAAACAGTATAAGAAATTGCCTCTATGGAACAGAATTGGAGAGTAGGTCAGGGAAACTTTTTCTGAGTTATAATTTTTTAAAATATGCCTTCAATGACTTTTTAAAAAATATGCATGTTTTATCTTTATAAAGTGAAAGAAATTGAAGAGATGTTCAAATGTTTGTATTTTATCAATAGTGGGGGTTTATTAAAAATCTTTGAAGTACTTGTACAACTAAAAATTTATTAGACTCAAATAGCAATTACACAAGTGGCCAAGCATTACAATGATGAAAGTCTAATCATTATACAGAATCGATTTTTTTTAATTGTAAAGAAAAAAAATCACATTTTGAAAGAGAAAATAATTGTCAGAAAAGGCATGTCTTCAGTGATTCAATTTCTTCAGGCCATTGTTCAGACTATTTCAGTCATATGAGCAATAGTACAAGTTGTTGAATTTTACAATGTCATATATCACTAAACACATTTACCCTCCTCCCAAGATTCCTAGGGGATATATCTGTCAATGCAAAGAGAATCGCATAAGAGGAGAGCCAGGACATTAGAGCAAAGGAAAAAAAAAAAAAAAAGAAAACACATTTAGCAAGAGAAAACTGTCAGAGAATTCAGCTTTGGAAAAATCCAAATTATCATTGAGAGATTAAAATAAAATGACCCTCTCTCTGTAAGGACATACACATATTATGTCACCTCACGCAGTGTAATTATATACCAGTTTATACACACACACACACACACACACACACACACACACACTCTAATTAGATGATGAAATTCAAAATTGTTTACATTTTGAAAATACGCTTTGTTTCTAAGTTATTACAACGTAATAATAAAGATACATAAGCATATTACATATATACATGCCAATATAAAGTTCCGTGCTTTTTATTTGTAAAGCAATGCATCATGCAGCTTAATTTGCTAGGTATTTCATGTGTCTAAATATAACTTTAGATTAATTCGTCTCTTCATATCTTAAAATAACAGTTATTCTTCATACCTGAGTATAAACCAATAGAAACATATTTTACAGTTTATATTCTAGTTAATATGAAAATATAGAGAGGTAAATACTCAAAATAAAAGCCAGCATTAATGTACGTATACACTAAGATTATTTAAGTATTGGATATTTTAACTAATTTTGCAGTTGAAATTTTCCGTAAGTTCAGTTATCCATATATGCATGGACATTTAACATAATAATCCCAACACTAGGTAATATTTAGACTGCTGCATGAAGTTTAAGATATTTTTCATCTGTTTTTTTCTTTCCGTAGAATATATTCTAACAACAAATGTGCATACAAAATACTGTAAATACTCCAAAACCACTTGAAATAATTATTCTCAAATTGGATATGTCACCAACTTGATACAAACTTAGGTTTTTTGTTTTGGTTTGTTTTGTAATTTTCAGCCATTGCTTTTTTATTTAATTTTACTTTTTGAATATATCTTCTGAAACTATGTTTTCAAATTTAACTACATAATGACATATTTAGACAACTCTTTCTTTACTCTCTGTCATATCCATTTATTCTCTATTGTTCCCGGCTTTTCTTTCCCCACTGTCACTATTTCCTGTGACAAATATAAGCAAATGTACATATATATGCATTTTTATGTATGTGGGTATATAAATATTTTGTATAAAAAGTAAAGGGATATGCAAATGGTATAATACTGCAACTATCTTCTTATGTACCATACTTTTATTAATTTAAAAGTAAATCCTGAAAATTATTTCATGAGAGAATATAAAGAATTTATCATTTTCTATCACTTTATGATATTTACAGTCTCATTCAGTGGATGTGCTATTATAGTTTATTCAATCAGGCTTATACTAATGAACACTGTTCATTTTAATCTTTTGCTATTTCTATAAATATTATAATGGATAATCTTGGTCCTAAATTATTTCAAATTTTGCCAGTATATTTTCAGATTCTTGGTAGTAGGATTGTCAAAGGATAAATTCATCAGTATGCAATTTTTCTAGATATTTTGAATTTCCCTCATAGGCATCATTTAATGTAGCATACCCACCAGCAGTATAACAGAGAGCTTAATCTCTCATAACTTCCCAGTTAGATGATGATATTCATGATGATTAATTCTGTGTGTCAACTAGCTACAGGGTGCCCAGATTAAACATTATTTTGAAGTGTGTCTGTGAAGATGGTTCTGAGCGAGATTAGCAGGTGTGTTGGTTGATCAGTGGCGTATATTGCCCTCCCAGTGTAGGTGAATATCATCCAATCAATAGAGGGCCTAAATAGAACAAAAGACAGAGGAAGGAAGAATTACCCTTTTCTGCTTCCTGCCTGCCTGCTTGAGTTGAAACCTCATTTCATCTTCTCCAGCTGGAATTTAAACCATTAGCTCCCCTGTTCTGAGACCTTCAGACTTGGACTAAATTACACCACTGACTTTCCTGAGTCTCTGGCTTACATATTGTAGGACTTTTCAGTGTCCATATTCGTGTGAGCCAATTCCTCATAATAAAATCTCCATATAAATATAAATACTGGGTTGGTCAAAAAGTACCTTAGGTTTTTAAGTAAAAATAAAAGACACATTTTTCATTTTCACCAAGAACTTTATTGAACAGCGTATTCACCCTTTTGTTCCACTACCTTCTGGCATTTTTCAGGCAACTTCGTAATTCCATCTTCCCAAAACTTTTTATCTTTTTGAGCAAAGAACTGTTCCAGGTGCCTTTTACAGGCTTCCAGGAAATTGAAATTTTTTCTATTAAGAGCATTTTGTAAAGAGCTAAATAAAAGGAAATCCAAAGACGCAATGTCTGCTGAATACGTCGGGTGAATCAGAACTTCCCAGCCAAGCTGGTAACAGTTTTTGCCTGGTCATCAAAGAAACATGCGGTCTTGCATTATTCTGTTGGAAGATTATGGGTTTTCTGTTGGCTAATCCTGGACACTTTTCATCAAGTGCTGCTTTCATTTGGTATAATTGGGAGCAAAAGTTGTTGGAATTAATCGTTAGATTTTCCAGAAGGAGCTCATAATCCCTTCCAATCCCACCATGTACACAACATCACCTTCTTTGGATGAAGACCGGCCTTTGGTATGGTTGGTGGTTGTTCATTTCACTTGGCCCACAATCTCTTCCATTCCACATTCTTATACAGTAGCCACTTTTCATCGTCTGTCACAATTTAAGAACGGAACGTTTTCATTACGTTTCAGTAGAGAATCGCATGTGGAAATATGGTCAAGGTTTTTTTTTTTTGTTTAATTTATGTGGAACCCAAACATCAAAGTAATGAACATAACCAATCTGGTGCAATTGATTTTCAAAGCTTGAGTATTTTGAGTATGTCGGCTATCTCCTGCATGGTATAACATTGATTGTTCTCAATTAATGTCTCGATTTGATCGCTCTCAACCCGAACTGGTCTACCTGACCATGGAGCATCGTCCAGCGAGAAATCTCCAGCACAAAATTTCACAAAGCACTTTTGACACGTTCGCTCAGTTACAACACCTTCTCCATACACTGCACAAATCTCTTTTTGTATTTCGGTTGCGTTTTTACCTTTCTTGAAATAATAAAACATAATATGCCAAAAATGTTGGTTTTTTTCTTCCATCTTCAATATTAAAATGGCAACACAAAAATTCACCAGTTTTGTTAAGTCTTTTTTTAAATGCACACTAACATGACAGCTATCACATACAATCTAACAAAATTGTTTCAAATGAAGTTAAAGACAACTAAGCTCTACCAGAGCCATCTTATATACAGATGGCTCTGGTAGAACTTAGTTGTCTTTAACAACTAAATATACAGAGCAGGTCTGTATATTTAGACCCTACTGGAATTAAATAAACCCTAAAAACAAATGTAATCTAGCACATGCATTTATATGTGTACTATTTTTTACTACATCCGAATTAGCTACCTATTTTGAAAACTTCACAGAAATAGCTAAAATATTTGTTTATTTGACTCTGGTGAATCAAACATTTAACCCTAACCCTAAGCATAAACGAGATGAAAAGATAACCCTCAGAATAGAAGAAAATATTTGCAAATGAAGCAATTGACAAGGATTAATCTCCAAAATATACAAAGAGCTCACACAGCTCAATATCAAAAAAACAAACAACCCAATCAAAAAATGGGCAGAAGACCTAAATAGACATTTTTCCCAAGAAGATATACAGATGGCCAACAAACACATGAAAGGATGCTCAACATCACTAATTATTAGAGAAATGCAAATCAAAACTACAATGAGGTATCACGTCACGCCAGTCAGAATGACCATCATCAAAAAGTCTACAAACAATAAATGGTGGAGAGGGTGTGGAGAAAAGGGAACCCTCTTACACTGTTGGTGGGAATGTAAATTGGTACAGCTACTTATGGAGAACAGTATGGAGGTTCCTTAAAAAACTAAAAATAGAATTACCATATGACCTAGCAATCCCACTTCTGGGCATATACCCACAGGAAACCATAATTCCAAAAGACACATGTACCCCAATGTCCATTGCAGCACTATTTACAATAACCAGGACATGGAAGCAACCTAAATGTCCATTGATGGAAGAATGGATAAAGATGTGACACATATATACAATGAAATATTACTCAGCCATAAAAAGGAACAAAATTAGGTCATTTGCAGATATGTGGATGGACCTTGAGACTGTCATACAGAGTGAAGTCAAAAAGAGAAAAATGAATATTGTATAATATTGCTTATATGTGGAATCTATAAAAATTATACAGATGAACTTATTTGCAAATCAGAAATAGAAACAGATGTAGAGAATGGATGTATGGATAACGGCGTGGGGGGGAGGGAAGGTGGGATGAATCAGGAGATTGGGATTGACATATATACACCAGTATGTATAAAATCGATAATGAATAGAACCTACTGTATAGCTCAGGGAACTCTACTCAATGCTCTGTGATGACCTAAATGGGAAGGAAATCCGAAAAATAGGGCATATATGTATACGTATAGCTGATTCACTTTGCTTTACAGCAGAATCTAACACAACATTATAAAGCAAATATACTACAATACATTTTTTTTTTTAGTTCTAATTTCTATTTTAAATTGAAAAGTTGCTTAAAGGTTCCTTGGAAGATGTTTGGGTGTAGAGCATAGAGAATTGAGAAAAGCTGACAGACTTAATGTTCTTGATACTCTTGAGGAAGGGCAGGATGAAGAATCAAATTAAATCATGCTTCAAGATAAACATCACTAAAGAAGAATGGCAGGAATGAATTGGTTATTTGAAAAACTAAATAACATAATTCTTAAAGTTCTTATATAGTGATGGGTGACTTAGTGAAGCATGGAAAGGAAGGGGAAATTTAAGGTAACCAAGTCATAAAAAATTCCACATCTGCATAAGAAAGCTAAATGATTAATAAAGAGTTCTACAATCAAGATCTCCCAAACAATAAAAATCGTGGAGCCAGGCATGGAATTAGAGCAGGATTTGCAAGTTTATTCTTTTAAGACTGAACTATCAATCTCTCAGTTTACAATTAACAAAACAAAATAACAACTATATACATATGTGGTGTGTGTTTCTCCAGACCAAGGTTGTCTAGTGAGACCAAAAGATCCAAATGTGGTTTGGGTTTTCAGTTCAAAGATTAGAAAGTTTTCAGGCCTGGTTGTCATTACAATCATCTGTGATCCTTTTAAATTTACCTAGATACTTGAACCCTACCTCAATCCTCTTGAATCGAAATCTCTGGGCTAGATTGTGAACACTCTCACTTTTCAAAAGCGCTATTGGAAGTTTTGGTATATAACTAGCGTTGGGTATCTCTTGTTTAAAGAATGGAATTTAAAACAATTTTAAAACAATTTATTGAAACAGTTAATTTGTTAGTCATCCATGACTGGTAAAAGTTGAATTGGTTGAATTGAGTGCAGAGGCCAAGGCAGAGTCCAGGTGATTTAGGAACATCTAATTGTTGGGTGTTAAAAGGCAAGAGTAGAGGTAGACATTGCTACACAGGTGAAACCCAGGCCAGCTTCTCCCTCTGAAATGAGGCTTTATTCTCCACTGATTGATGGAATTGTACTAAGTTCCTTAGGCCTGATGGATTTAAGCTTATGGATTAGCATGAAGCTCAGTGATGACTTGTTTGTTCCATTAGATTAGATGTGAGTGCAAGCAAAGTAGAGAGACATTGAATAAAGTTGCATTTAATAGAGGGATCCTATGGTTGAATTGTGTCCCCCTACCCCAGTCCATGTGTTTAAGTTCTAACCCACATTATGATGGTATCTGGAGATGGGACCTTTGGAAGGTAATTTAGATAAGGTCATGAGAGTGGGGTCCTCATGATGTTAGTGCCTTCATAAGAAGCGATACTGTTCTCAGACTTCTACCTTCCAGAACTGTGAGAAATACATGTTTGTTTAAGTCACTGAGTCCATGGTATTTTGCCTGAACTAATTAATGCCAGTATATTAGAAGTGAAAAAATAATTTATGCTTTATCTTGGAATATGGGGAGAACTGGAAATACCTAACACCTTTCTTTCTCTTCATCACTATCAATAGTCTTCAATAAAGAGGAGCAAGCATTTTTTGACTAAACTACCTCCCCCTATAATCTCTTATATTGTTGAAATGTTAGACTCATGAGATAGCTACAGAAGAGCAGATGTACTTATTCATATATTTATACTTGTAAATTGATTACTAAGTTTATGTAAATACAGGTTAGAAGTTAGGTGCTTAGATTCTATCACTACTCACTTCTTTGACATTGGCAAGTGAATTTAAGTAATAGATTACTAAGTGATTTCTATTGTTGATTCCTATAAATCATTGAGAGTGAAAGTGAGTTTAATGGAATATTGGGACTATATGGAGCAAGGCAGCAATAAGAGGACAACAGAGCATGCATTTGGGAACATGAATGGTCTGGGCGTTTAGGCAATGGGAATAAATGGAAGGCAGTGACAACTGGGTGCCCAGGGATAAAAAATACTCCCTTATAGTGGTGTGTGATTGAATTAAATCAATTCAACCTCACAATGTGGAGTATTTTCCATAATTGTTCCAGGCCCCATAAGTAAAAGAAAAAAAATACATATTTTTATTTGGGGGAAAAAAGAGGATCTAATGAGAGTTCCTTTCAAAATATTAAAATATATGAGAGGGTCTGGTAAACTCATTTGATAAACTCCCTGAATATTTTTAAGATTCATCATAAATACAAAATTTGGAAATGCTAATTAGCATGCAGAAGTTATAAATAATGATTATTACTTATAGATAATTTTTTATTTAATGAATCATTTATATATTTGTCCAAAGTACAGATTAGATGATTTAGTGATTCACATTTAGAATTATAAAAGTCAGAAGAAGTAAGCATATTTCTGGGTTAAAGGAAATGAGATTTTTTGCTTTAATACTATGTCTCAGCTATTATTATTTATAGTGGCAGATATACATAGAGTGTCTATAATTTTTATCTGAGTCTTTTGTTTTTTGTAAATAATATTTAATATTCAGATTATTCGTTCCAGCAGGTTTTTTTGAAAAATTATATAATATAATGTTGATACATTAGACTTTGAAGTAAAAGAGTTTTTGATTGGAATCCCCACTTTAACGTTTACTAGCAGTGAGACCACCATGTTGCTCTTCTGTAAGCATCAGTTTTGAGAAAATATAATATTTTTCTTTGTCCTACTTGTTTCTTGCCTAGCACAAAGTAAATGCTCAGTAAATGTTAGCAATTTTTGATTAGACATGATGAATATTTTTATAGTGTACATTTGAATTCATCCTATAGGACATATACATTAACAAACACACATAATGTTTTCAATTTGATAAAACCAGATACAAGAATAGGAATTAAGCTTATTCTACATGCTGAAATTTTTCATGCCATATTGTTTTGAAATTCATTCAAAAATGCATTCATGCATTCAAAAATGCATTCAAGTGACTATGATTTTGCTCTTATAATCTTTGTATTACAATTGATTATATGTGTGGCATCACCTAAATTTTTCAAATAGATTTATTATTGCAAAAGACTCTCTTTGGTAATCCTTTCATAGAGCTAGTTTATTTGAAATGAAAAATTTTATAAAATATATAATTAAAAAAGGAAACATATCAGTCAAATTGCATTGTGCCATATTCTGCCAAAGACTCCACTCAAAGGAATAATTAGTATTATTGGCTCTCTAGATGAGTAGTACTATATGTACCCACAAAGTAAGGAACAGTGTGTGAGTGTGTATGCCTGTGTGTTTGTTTGTATTGGGAAAGGTCAAACCAGCAGACAAAGGACAGATAATACCCCACCCACCTAGACTTAGGACAGTTCTCACCATCCTTGAAAGAATAAATAAGTGTATCTAGCAATAATTGAAATGTGAACTCGGGTTTCTAAATCCAGATTATTTAGAAGAGTTTTGGTTTAAAAAAAAAAACAACAAAACCTTGGCCTCTGCTAATCAAGGTATATCCAAATAATACCCTAATAATTTTCAAAGTGCTAAAATGTCAATGATTCTCCAGTCACCAATATCCAGTAAAAGTAAGCATTTAAAGTGTTTACTAGTCTTAGAACCATATAGTACTTAGTGTATCCATGATAATATCATTGGCTGGTTCCATTCAACTATTGAATCTCTCTTAGTTTCAAGTGAAATTTAATATCTTTTAGAGGTCTTGGGAGAAAATATTTTAAAAGTCTTTAACAGTAAATGTTTATTCCAAAACACTATGAATTCATTCAATTCTAGAGAATGAGATCTGCATCTGCATTTAAAATAACACTAAGGGACAAACTGAATCCTGACTACCTTAATTTAAATCCATGAATCTTGAAAACAAATATTCATGTGCATACATGTACATGTACAATTGCATATGGGCATGCTTTTCAACATTTTTAAAAACCAAGTTCTAATAATGTAACTATAATGCATTTTCCTGTTAGGGGTTTTGGTGGATGGGAAAGAGGAAGACTTTGGAGTCAAACAGATATTGATTTTAATTCAGTTCCAATTCTTCATTTTACAACCTGTAAGAGACTAAAATTGGATATTTAGATTACTATAGGCAATAAAATGACATGTGATAGATTTTGTTTCCTAATAACATAAAAATGAAAAGTATCCTGAGATAAATGTCTATTTTGTAGTTATTTCTATTATCTATACTGTCAGTTTTTCACATGGCCATCCTGATGTATCTTTGAGAAAATGAATGATTTTTACACAGCCTTGATGATAGATACTTCTCCTTATAGCTATATGTAGAAATCAAAAAGGTATCCAAGAAGGAGTTTGTGTGTGTGGGTGGGTGTTTATCTAAAAGTAATCATTAGTAAGGATAGAATTCCTACTAATTTATGAATCACTCAAAATGTTTGCATTGAAAAGGTTTATGTAGAGAGAGTTAAATAATAGTACTGTGAATGTTAACTTTTTCATGTTTTTTTTCACCATAACTAACTGCTCTGTGATAATCCCTTCTCAGATTTATACTCAAATATACTGAGCGCCATGAGATACCAATTCATATTCTTTTAGACATGTTTGTTTCCAGGTAACAAATTTATGTGAAACAGAATTGTATACGAATTCGGCATATGCCAGAAGTGGGATATTTTAAATATTTTGTAATGGTCATGCAGATGGCAAGTTGTTTTTTTTGTGTGTGACAATAAAATGTGGGCCTGATTTGACTTAAAGGTATTTACTTTGCTGCATATTTGTATTGTCTGTCATCACAGAAACAAAATGTTTAAAAATATTTTAATATTTTTTTTTTGCTGTCTTCTCTCAGTAACATGATCAAAAAAATGGTTTGGTGAGGTTTGAAAAGGAAGATAGGGCACCCAGATTTTGTATTAGACACATAAAATATGAGCGAGTTTGAATCGTATATTAGAGATATTTTTTCCACTTAAAGTATCATATTTGAATGCAAAGAATTATTTGGAAGCTATTGTTTCAATTACTAGAACGGTAAAAGACCTTGAGGATCAATTTTCTAAGGAAGGTGTTGACGAATATACTATATTTAGATATATTTCACTTTCAGTCATTCTTTCATCAAGAATTTAAAGCGTTCACATTACATACACAATTCTGAGCTATGTTGTTTGGAACAACAACCAAGGACAAAATAATCCCTGGAGCTCACTACTGCTCCTCGGCTAGACTCCTAAACTGTCAATGGACTCCTAAACTGTTTATCCAGCCCTGGTAAACAACCAGACACTTGAAACTGAGAGTAGTACTTCCTTAAAGCATTAATGCTGGTATGCAGAGAGAAAAATGGATGATTCAAAAGGTGAATTTCTTTTGACCTCTGTTTCTAAAAAGTGATTTTCTGTATCATTTGAATCTAGGTTGGTGAACTGAAGAGTATGTAAAGCAACATATTTTAAGATCTGTTTAGTTCAGTGGTTATCACTCTGACATAAACTTTAAAAAGAAATTATAGACACCCAGACCCTAGGGTCAGAGATTTTACACAGCTCTACTTTGTCTATTTGGGTAATTAGAAGATATCTGACTACTTACTTTATTAAAGTTAGCCACTTTGAAGTTCAATATCATGGCATTGTTTAATAACAAAATTTTAAGTATCAGAAAAGTGTCCATCAACCAATGAATGGATAGCCAACTGTTATGTAACTACAAAATTGAACACATTCAGGAGATTTTATAGAAGGAATAGTTTAGGGTAGAACTTTCCTAATGATGTTATTATTCACTTCATCTCTCAAGTTGACTAGGCCAGGACTTGGGACACCTGAAACCCCAGGGCTGGTCACCTGTTGTCTTGAACAGGCTCAAGCGGGGCTCCAGTAGCAGATCCTGTGATTTTTTTAATATGGTTTCTGTTATGAAAAGTTTGGGATGGCATACATAGCACTGCTTACTAATATTTTGCAGTTTTCCTTTTGGGTACTTGGGTATAGGGTTACCAGAAAATATTCAAGATACCCAATTAAAATTCAGATAAACAATAATAATATTTTAATATAAGCATTTTCCAAAATATTTCATGGAACATATATTAAAATTATTCTTTTTTAATCTGAAAATAAAATTTAACTGGCAATCCTGCATTCTTTTTACAGCTTTGTTGAGGTATAATTGACAGATAAAATTGTAAGCTAATTAAAGTATATAAATGATGATTTGATATATGTCTACATTGTGAAAGGATTCCCCCCATCAAGTTAATTAACACATCTATCACCTCACATATTTACCTTTTTTCTGGTGAGAACATTTTTATTTGAGAAATACGGTGCCTGTATACTGCAGCAATTTCACTTTTATCTTGAGGTTACGTGTCATCATTTGACTCATTTTTGCCATTTAAATGTGTTTCTCTTCTCTGGAAAATCTATCTCAGACAGTAAATTGTTTCTCAGGAAAACAATTGATTGTGTGAGATAGATCTCCCAAAGAACTTTTCCCCTAACCCTGCAATTGTGGAATCCTAAGATGTTGTGAGGGATGAATGCTGCTGAGCCATCACCTAGCCAACAGCTGCCTAGGAAAGCTCCCCAGTCTTGCTAAATATTTTGAGTAAGCGAGAAGTAAGCTATTGTTTGTTTGCTTACATTGAAGGTTAGGAGGTGCTTATTAACAGAGAATAACCTAAATTATTTTGACTAATAAGGATTGGAAGCACTGGGCTTTTAGACAATGCAGAAGAATTCCTATCATGACTAAAATTTTACTTGGTATTAGTGATCCTGATTTAAAATGACAGATAGCTGTACTGGTGTGTGTGTGAATATGTGTGATACACACATGTATATATGTTTTGACCATACTTACATATGAAGAATTGAATTTAGCTTGAGTTGGAATTTTTCCAGTTGAGTATGATAGAGAGAAACGTAGACAAAATTATTGAGGATGATTGCAAAGTCATGATTGCAATGAAAGTACACAGAGTTAAAGCTGAGTGAGGAGGGAAGTGGTATTAGGGACAGTGAAATGGATGTAGAAATCAATGAAATGCTGTCCTTGGTGGGGTCAAAAATGTAAAAGAAGTTTATAATATAATATTTAATCAACTGCAGCTTTTTTTAATTTAATTTTTATTTTATATTGGAGTATAGTAGATTTACAATGCTGTGTTAGTTTCAGTCGTACAACAAAGTGATTAAGTTATACATATACATATATCCATTCTTTTTTCAGATTCTTTTCCCATGGAGGTTATTACAGAATAATACTGTTCTATACAGTAGGTCCTTTTTGGTTAGCTACTTTATATATAATAGTGTGTATATGTTAATCTCAGACTCTGATAAATTGTAGAAAATATGGGTCCTTAAAAATTCCTCCATTATAGAGTTATTTGAACAATTGGACAGAAACTGGAAATTGAGGAAAATAAGAAATATGGCCTGGTTATGTTATGGTGGAGGAGTGACTGAAATGGTTAAAAACAAATGTAGAATTTGGATAGTTTTAGATAAAAGTGAAAGACATTTCAAAAAGAATATTCTGATCCAATCTCAGAGGAGCCACTACTATTTAGCAAACCTATTTCATTCCTCTTATTTTAATCAATAGCCATTTCAAAGCTTTATTTTCCTCAACTCCCTATCCTATCCAATCTCACAGACAACATGTCTTGTAACTGAAGACTGTCAGGTAAGTACTCTCAGCAATTCTTTTTTTTCCCCCTTAAATATATCTTCATCAACACTCACCATTTCTTCCTGTTTAATATATTATTTATGAAGATATATTTTAAATTTTGGATGATATGGACTTTCTAGAAAGATAAAATTCACCAAAACTTACCCCATGGAGGAAGTTTAAACAGATAAAGTTATCAAATAGCAACTTTTACAAAAAACACCAATCTTAGCTGGTTTCACAAGCAAAGCATAAAAGCTTCCAAAGAAAACCACGACATTGTACATCATGCTCCTTACTAGTGGTGGCAGTTTTTTTCCTACCTGCTAAAACTATTAATCTATGGATTATTTTCCTGTTTTGTCATATTTGTGTCTGAACCATTTCATTCACTTACTTCATAGAAACAGTTAAGGCAGAAATGCACACAGATTATTTTATTCTATATCAATAAACATATGGACAACTAACACATATTATATGCCTAAGGAGATTGATTATACAGAAAAAGCAACAGCTATACATCATTAGTATTCAATATAGGCACCTGCAAATAGGTTTTACTCCAAAGTCTACCAAACTTTGCTTTTGTTAAAGAACATACATATTGTTGAGATGAAATTTTATGAAGTATTTGAGTCCTTTTGTTCATATATAAATAAATTTAAATCATGAATGACAATAAATTGTCAGAAATCTTTAATTAATTTGCATGAATAGATTAGAAAATAAAGTTTTACAAAGTTAATTCTTATTTAGGCTAAATCTAAATATGACAATTAACATAAAATAGCAACTGATATAATTTCTTTTAAAAGTTTTGATTTCACTAACTCAGAAAAAGAATAATGGTAGTAATAGACTGGCAATGTTTTTACCAAATGTGTCTAAGCCATAAGCTTTCAAAAGTCTAATTGAAAGGACGTCCTTGAAGTGAAGATATAATAAGGAATGTCTCAGAGTGATTACAAGTAGTGGTTGGGTCATTACCCAGCTTCCATAAATTCTTTAGGACTCCAGATTTTATAAGTGGAAAGAATGATAATATTCAAGAAATAAAGATTAGAAACCAAGTAGGGGGAGGGGCAGAAAATGTGGCAAAAAAATAGAGAAGCACAGCTTGAAAAGTCAAGAAATTGGAAACAGTTACAAGATAAGTATAAGTGGGAGAGTTCCGGTTCTAAAGTTTTGGACACTTTCTCTTGGTGTTTTGATTATCTCTTTCTTTAACCCAGGGTCATGGAGATGGCCAAACATACAACACCAGACTGAAGAGATGAGATATACAGAAGTTTATTAGTCAGGTATACCCACATCCTGGGGTGCAGGACATTTATGCCATTCAGGGCCACATAGAGGTTTCACTCAGGAAGAGAGTGAACAAGCAAGGTTGTGGGCAGCAGGCTTTGTAGTCATAAGAGAGTGAGGTGATCTTTGTGTTTCACAAGAGGATGAAATTTTCTTATTTCAATAATTCATCAGCTGGCAGGAAACTGAAACCCATTAGTTAGGGATAAGCAGGCAGTGTGTCTGGTCTCCATGATAAGGGGCTTATCTGTGACATTACGCCACACTTGGAGTGTGTGTGTGTGTGTGTGTGTGTGTGTGTGTGTGTAGATAAAGATAAGATACATTTTAAATTTTAGAACAGTTTTAGATTTACAGAAAAAGTATAAAGATAGGATAAATTGTTCCCCTTATATACCACTCCTAATTCTCTTATTATTAACATCGTACGTTGGTATGTACAATTGTCACAATTAATGAATCAATATTGATACATTATTATTGACCAAAGTCCATACTTTATTCATATTTCCTAAGTTTTACCTAATCTCCTCCTCTGGTCTGGGATCTCCTATAAGATATCACATTACACTTAACCATCACGTCTCTTTAGGCTACTTTTGGCTGTGAAATTTTCTCAAATTTTCCTTTTCTTTGATAACATTGACAGTTTTAAAAAGTATTGGTCAGTATTCTACATTGTAGAATGTCCCACTGTTGGAATATGTCAGATGTTTTTGGACTGGGGATATGGGGGTTTTGGAGTAATGTGCCATTTTCATCTCATCGTATAAAAGGTACACACTATCAACTTATAACTATTGGTGTTGACCTTGACTATGTGGTTGAGGTAGAGTTTGATGGTTTTCTCCACTGCAAAGTTATGCTTTGTTCCCCCATTTTCCATACTGTACTCTTTGGAAGGAAGTCATTATGTGCAGCCTACACTGGAGGAATGGGGAGTTATGCTCTAGCTGCTTGAGGGTGGAGTATCTACATAAATTATTTGGAATTATTCTTCATATGAGATTAGTCTCTTCTCCATTTATTTATTCAGTCACTTATATTTGTGTTGTCTCTCAATATTTTATTATACACTATGTGTTATAAAATAATACTACTTTATTTTATTGTTCAGATTGTTCCATCTTTGGCCGTTGGCAACTCCTTCTGCTGGTTCCTGTGTCGTTTTGACATATTCCATCACTGTGTGTGTGTGTGTGTGTGTGTGTGTGTGTGTGTGTGTGTGTGTGTGTTTTAGCACTTTCTTTCTGACATGAGAATATATTCCAAGATCATCTTGTATTTTTTCTGTTTCAGTCTTAGTCTCAGCCCTGGCTCCTTTTGTCTGAGAACATTAGAAACTATATACACACATAAAATCTTTCGGTATGAAGTTATCTGTGTATAAATTAAGTTAAATATGAGTTCATACTGATGTTTCAAACTAGAGTGATCAATGTGGTAATGGATTATAGTTGGAGACATCAGTAAGAATTTATTCTCATGAGTTCTACAATTATATATGGTAATGATTTTTTTTACTTATGACATACATATATGGGAAGAAATAACCTGTTGTTTCTCTATTATGTGAATACAAAATGTCTCTCTTCTTATAGTACAAACCTCTTTTTATTACTGCTCCTATACAACTTTGACTTAAAACATAAAAACAGAAATTTTAAAACTGGTAGAATTGTAGAGATTATGTAATCCAAATATCCCACTTTACATGACAATGTTAAAATATGGGATGGTTAAGATATTTTCACATATTTGCATTTGAACAAGTCAGTGGCTGGATCAGATTCAATTCAAAGTTCTAGGCCACAAGTTTAAAAAAATTTAAAACTATATCATATAAAGTTGCAAGTTGTAAAGGACACTGGTAGATATTAATGAAATTCAAATAAAGAAAAAGGATTCAAGTAAACTATGATTAACTAAACATCAATGTGACTAAATAATGACAAAATGAGAATAGAAAAAAGAGAGAAAAAAGTAAAATTAGAATAATATACTGAGAAAATTTTGCTCATCCAGACTCCTTTTTTATTTTTTTCATTTTGTCTGAATATCTCTGATTTGAGAAGCAGTACCCTACATTCAAAAACATTAGTTTGAGAATCAGAAAATCATGTTCTAGGTTTATGTTTAATCTGTTTATTCATCTGTAAAATAAGGTTAGCATCTCAATGGTAACTAGGCTTTAAAATTCCATGGACTCTCAATATTTACACAATTATTTCTGATCAATTGAAAATCAAATTCATATGTAGAAATTCATAGATTATTTAACTGATCATTCAAACAGAAATGAATGGAGAATGTAACGTTAAATATATTTCCTGGCCTCCAATCAAGCCTGGGCCTTACATTAAAGAACACGTAATATATTATTATGCTGATAATAGTAGTGTTTTATATTCCTAATTGGTTTAGCGGTTCCCAAGAGGCAGCTTTACAATGCCTTAACTGACTTTTTATTAAAAGTTCTATTTGCCAATATTTTATTCAGATGTGTTTTGCTGTTGCCTACACAAGTTACTCTTGATGTTCTGCCAGCCCACAGTTAATGAGAATCACTAACAATTTGGACTCTTAGGCCACTGTGGCAGTGCTAGCAGTTCTGTCAATGCAGTTTTGATAATAGATTCTTTTGTTTCCAAACACATCTGCTGCTTTTATCACATAAGAAACAATCTAGTTCACAATGCATGTCTTTTATTTTATTTTATTTTATTTTTATTTTTATTTTATATTTGTGTATAGTTGATTAACAATGTTGTGTTAGTTTCAGGTGTACAGCAAGATGATTCAGTTATACATATACATATATCTATTCTTTTTCAAATTCTTTTCCCATTTAGGTTATTACAGAATATTTAGCAGAGTTCCCTGTGCTATACAGAAGGTCCTTGTTGGTTATCTATTTTAAATATAGTAGTGTGTATATGCGAATCCCAAACACTCAATTTACAGGCCCCCCACCTTTCCCCTTTGGAAATCATAAGTTTGTTATCTAAGTCTGTGAGTCTGTTTATGCTTTGCAAATAAGTTCATTTGTATCATTTTTTTAGATTCTGCATATAAGCAATATTATAAGATATTTGTCTTTCTCTGTCTGAATCACTTCACTTAGTATGATAATCTCCATGTTGCTGCAAATGGCATTATTTAATTCTTTTTAGTGGCTGAGTAATATTCCATTGTATATATATATCACAACTTCTTTATCCATTCACTTGTTGATGGACATTTAGGTTGCTTCCATGCTGCAATGAACATTGGGATGTATGTATCCTTTTGAACCATGGTTTTCTCCAGATATAGGCCCAGGATTGGGATTGCTGGATCATATGGTAGCTCTATTTTTAGTTTTTTAAGGAACCTCAATACTGTTGTCCATAGTGGCTGTACCAATTTACATTCTTACCAACAGTGTAGGAGGGTTCTCTTTTCTCCTCTCTCCCTCCAGCATTTATTGTTTGTAGACTTTTTGATGATGGCCATTCCAACGGGTAGAGGTGATATCTTATTGTAGTTTTGATATGCATTTCTCTAATAATTAGTGATGTTGAGCATCTTTTCATGTGTTTGTTGGCCATCTTTGGAGAAATGTCTACTTAGGTCTTCTACCCATTTTTTGATTGGGTTGTTTTTATTTTTGAATTTTATTTTTTTTAATACAGCTGGTTCTTATTAGTTATCTATTTTATATATGTCAATCCCAATCTCCTAATTCATCCCACCGCCACAACCCCTGCTCCCTGCTTTCCCCACTCAGTGTCCATACATTTGTTCTCTACATCTGTGTCTCTGTTTCTGCCTTGCACACTGGTTCATCTGTACCATTTCCCATATATGTGCATTAATATACGATATTTGTTTTACTCTTTCTAACTTCACTCTGTATGACAGTCTCTAGATCCATCCACGTCTCTACAAATGACCCAATTTTGTTCCTTTTTATGGCTGAGTAATATTCCATTGTATATACAGACCACATCTTGTTTATCCATTCATCTGTTGATGGGCATTTAGGTTGCTTCCGTGACCTGACTATTGTAAATAGTGCTGCAATGAACATTGGGGTGCATGTGTCTTTTGGAATTATGGTTTCCTGTGGGTATATGCCCAGTAGTGGGATTGCTGGGTCATATGGTAATTCTATTTTTAGTTTTCTAAGGAACCTCCATACTGTTCTCCATAGTAGTAAGTGTATCAATTTACATTCCCACAAACAGTGTAAGAGGGTTCCCTTTTCTCCATACCCTCTCCAGCATTTGTTTGTAGATTTTCTGATAATGGCCATTCTGACCAGTGTGAGGTCATACCTCATTGCAGTTTTCACTTGCATTTCTCTAATAATTAGTGATGTTGAGCAGTGTTTCATGTGCCTCTTGGCCATCTGTATGTCTTCGTCGGAGAAATGTTTATTTAGGTCTTCTGCCCATTTTTGGATTGGGTTGCTTGTTTTTTCAATATTGAGCTGCATGAGCTGTTTATATATTTTGGAGATTAATCCTTTGTCCATTGGTTCGTTTGCAAATATTTTCTCCCATTCTGAGGGTTGTCTTTTCGTTTGTTTATAGTTTCCTTTGCCGTGCAAAAGCTTTGAAGTTTCATTATGGCCCATTTGTTTATTTTTGTTTTTATTTCCACTTCTCTAGGAGGTGGGTCAAAAAGATCTTGCTGTGATTTATGTCAAAGATTGTTCTTCCTATGTTATCCTCTAAGAGTTTTGTAGGGTCTCATCTTACATTTAGGTCTTTAATCCATTTTGAGTTTATTTTTGTATATGGTGTTAGGGAGTGTTCTAATTTTATTTCTTTTGCATGTAGCTGTCCAATTTTCCCAGCACCACTTATTGAAGAGGCTGTCTTTTCTCCATTGTATATCCTTGCCTCCTTTGTCATAGATTAGGTGACCATAGGTGCATGAGTTATTCTCTGGGCTGTTCCATTGATCTGCATTTCTGTTTTTGTGCCTGTACCATATTGTCTTGATTACTGTAGCTTTGTAGTATAGTCTGAAGTCAGAGAGTCTTATTCCTCCAGCTCTGTTTTTTTCCCTCAAGATTGCTTTTGATATTCAGGGTCTTTTGTGTCTCCATACAAATTTTAAGATTTTTTGTTCTAGTTCTGTAAAAAATGCCATTGGTATTTTGATAGGGATTACACTGAATCTGTAGATTGCTTTGAGTAGTATAGTCATTTTCACAATATTGATTCTTCCAATTCAAGAACATTGTATATCTTTCCATCTGTTTGTGTCATCTTTGATTTCTTTCATCAGTGTCTTATAATTTTCTGAGTACAGGTCTTTTACCTCCTTAGGTAAGTTTATTCCTAGATATTTTACTCTTTTTCTTGCAATGGTGAATGGGATTGTTTCCTTAATTTATATTTCCAATCTTTTCTTGTTAGTGTATAGAAATGCAAAAGATTTCTGTGCATTAATTTTGTATCCTGCAGCTTTACCAAATTCATTGATTAGCTCTAGTAGTTTTCTGGTGGCATCTTTAGGATTCTCTATGTATAGCATGTCATCTGCAAACAGTGACAGTTCTACTTCTTTTCCAATTTGGATTCCTTTTTATTTCTTTCTTCTTCTCTGATTGCCATGGCTAGGACTTCCAAAATTATGTTGAATAATAGTGATGAGAGTGAACAAGCTTCCCTTCCTCCTCATCTTAGAGGAAACGCTTTCAGTTTTTCACCATTGGGAATGATGTTTGCTGTGGGTTTGTCATATATGGCCTTGGTTATGTTGAGGTAGGTTCCCTCTATGCCCACTTTCTGGAGAGTTTTCATCATAAATGGGTGTTGAATTTTGTCAGAAGTTGTTTCTGCATCCATTGAGATGATCATATGGTTTTTATTTTTCAATTTGTTAATATGGTGTATCACACTGATTGATTTGTGTACATTGAAGAATCCTTGTATCCCTGGGATAAATCTCACTTGATCATGGTGTATGATCCTTTTAATGTGTTGTTGGCTTCTGTTTGCTAGTATTTTGTTGAGGAATTGTGCATCTATATTTACTAGTGACATTGGTCTGTAGTTTTCTTTTTGTAGTATCTTTGTCTGGTTTTGGTATCAGGGTAATGGTGGTCTCGTAGAATGAGTTTGGGAGTGTTTTTTCCTCTGCCTATTTTTGGAAGAGTTTGAGAAGGATGGGTGTTAGCTCTTCTCTAAATGTTTGATAGAATTCACCTGTGAAGCCCTCTGGTCCTGGACTTTTGTTTGTTGGAAGGCTTTTATCACAGTTTCAGTTTCATCACTTGTGATTTGTCTGCTCATATTTTCTATTTCTTCCAGGTTCAGTCTTGGAAGGTTATACCTTTCTAAGAATTGGTCCTCTTCTTCCAGGTTGTCCATTTTATTGGCATAGAGTTGCTTGTAGCAGTCTCTTATGATGCTTTGTATTTCTATAGTGTCTGTTGTAACTTCTCCTTTTTCATTTCTGATTTTATTGATTTGAGTCCTCTCCCTCTTTTTCTTGATGAGTCTGGCTAAAGGCTTATCTATTTTGTTTATCTTCTCAAAGAAACAGCTTGTAGTTTTATTGATCTTTGCTATTGTTTTCTTTATTTCTACTTCATTTATTTCTGCTCTGATCCTTATGATTTCTTTCCTTCTACTAACTGAATTTTGTTTGTTCTTCTTTCTCTAGTTCCTTTAGGTGTAAGGTTAGATTATGCATTTGAGATTTTTCTTGTTTTTGAGGTAGGATTGTATTGCTATAAACTTCCCTCTTAGAACTGCTTTTGCTGCATCCCATAGATTTTAGATCATTGTGTTTTCATTGTCATTTTTCTCTAGGTATTTTTTGATTTCCTCTTTGATTTCTTCAGTGATCTCTTGATTATTTAGTAATGTATTATTTACCCTCCATGTGTTTGTGTTTTTTACCTTTTTTCTCTTTAATTGATTTCTAATCCTATAGCATTTTGGTTGGAAAAGATGCTTGATATGATTTCAATTTTCTTAAATTTACCAAGGCTTGATTTGTGACCCAAGATGTGATCTATCCTGGAGAATGTTTTGTGTGCACTTGAGAGGAAAGTGTAATCTACTGTTTTCTGATGGAATGTCCTATAAATATCAATTAAATCTATCTAATCTATTGTGGCATTTAACGCTTGTGTTTCCTTACTAATTTTCTGTCTGGATGATCTGTCCATTGGTGTTAGTCAGGTGTTAAAGTCCCCCACTATTATTGTGTTACTGTCAATTTCCTCTTTTATAGCTGTTAGCCTTTGCCTTATGTATTGAGGTGCTCCTATGTTGGGTGTATATATACTTATAATTGTTATATCTTCTTTTGGATTGCTCCCTTGATCATTATGTAGTGTCCTTCCTTGTTTCTTGTAACATCCTTTATTTTAAAGTCTATTTTATCTGATATGAGTATTGCTACTCCAACTTTCTTTTGATTTCTATTTGCATGGTATATCTTTTTCCATCCCCTCACTTTTAGTCTGTATGTGTCCTTAGGTCTGAGGTGGGTCTCTTGTAGACAGCATATATATGGGTCTTGTTTTTTATCCACTCAGTGAGACTATGTCTTTTTTTTTTTTAATACTGTGTTGGGTTTTCTTTTATTTATTTATTTATTTACTTATGTACTTACTTACTTATTTATTTTATTTTGGCTGCATTGGGTCTTCATTGCTGTGCCTGGGCCTTCTCTAGTTGCAGCGAGTGGGGGCTACTCCTCATTGCGGTGCACGGGCTTCCCATTGCGGTGGCTTCTCTTGTTGTGGTGCATGGGCTGTAGGGTGCATGTCTTTCAGTAGTTGTGGCTCACGGGCTCTAGAATGCAGGCTCAATAGTTGTGGGACATGGGCTTAGTTGCTCCATAGCATGTGGGTTCTTCCCAGACCAGGGCTTGAACCTGTGTCCTCTGCATTGGCAGGTGGATTCTTAACTACTGTGCTATCAGCTCAGTCTAAGCCTGTGTCTTTTGGTTGGGGTGTTTAATCCATTCACATTTAAGGAAATTATCCATATGTCTGTTCCTGTTACTATTTTCTTTATTGTTTTTGTTTTGTTTTTGTAGGCCCTTTTCTTCTCTTGTGTTTCTCACTTAGAGAAGTTCCTTTAACATTTGTTTTAGAGCTCGTTTGGTAGTGCTGAATCCTCTTAGCTTTTACTTGTAGAACTTTTGATTTCTCCATTGAATCTGAATGACATCCTTGCTGGGTAGAGTAGTATTGGTTGTAGGTTCTTCCCTTTCATCACTTTAAATATATCATCCCACTCCCTTCTGGACTGTAGAGTTTCTGCTGAGAAATCAGTTGTTAACCTCATGGGAGTTCCATTGTATGTTATTTGTCATTTTTCCCTTGTTGCTTTTAATAATTTTTCTGTCTTTAGTTTTTGTCTATTTGATTACTGTGTGTCTCAGCATGTTTCTCCTTGGGTTTATCCTGCCTGGGTCTCTCTGTGCTTCCTGGACTTAGGTGGCTATTTCCTTTCCCATGTTAGGGAGGTTTTTGACTATAATCTCTTCAAATATTTTCTTGGGTTCTTTCTCTCTCTCTCCTCCTTCTGGGACCCCTATAATGCAAATGTTGGTGCATTTAATGTTGTCCCAGAGATGTCTTAGGCTGTCTTCATTTCTTTTCATTCTTTTTTCTTTATTCTGTTCTGCGACAGTGAATTCCACCATTCTGTCTTCCAAGTCACTTATCCGTTCTTCTGCCTCAGTTTTTCTGCTATTGATTCCTTCTAGTGTATTTTTCATTTCAGTTATTGTATTGTTCATCTCTGTTTGTTTGTTCTTTAATTCTTCTAAGTGGTTGTTGTTTAATTCTTCTAGGTCTTTGTTAAACATTTCTTGCATCTTCTCGACCTTTGCTTCCACTCTTTTTCTAAGGTCCTGGATCATCTTCACTATCATTATTCTGAATTCTTTTTCTGGAGGGTTGCCTATCTCTACTTCATTTAGTTGTTTTTCTGGGGTTTTATCATGTTCCTTCATCTGGTACATAGTCCTCTGCCTTTTCATTTTGTCTACCTTTCTGTGAATGAGGTTTTCGTTCCACAGGCTACAGGACTGCAGTTCTTCTTGCTTCTGCTGTCTGCCCTCTGCTGGATGAGGCTATCTAAGTGGCTTGTGCAAGCTTCCTGATGAGAGGGACTGGTGGTGGGTAGAGCCGGATATTACTCTGGTGGGCAGAGCTCAGTAAAACTTTAATCCGTTTGTCTGTTGACGGGTGAGGTGGGGGGGGGAGGCTGATTTCCCTCCCTGTTGGTTGTTTGGCTTGAGGGGACCCAGCACTGGAGGCTAAGGGCTCTTTGGTGAGGCTAACAGTGGGACTCTGGGAGGGCTCATGCCAAGGAGCACTTCCTAAATATTCTGCTGCCAGGATCCTTATCCCCATGGTGAGCCACAGCCACCCCCCACCTCTGCTAGAGTCCCTCCAACACTAGAAGGTAGATCTTTTTCTGTCTCTTATCGGGTCACTGCTCCTTCCCCCGGGTCCTGATGAGCATACTACTTTGTGTGTGCCCTCCAAGAGTGGAGTCTCTGTTCCCCCCTGTCCTGTCAAAGCCCTGCAATCAAATCCCACTAGTCTTCAAAGTCTGATTCTCTGGGAATCCCACCTCTCATTGCCAGACCCCCAGGTTGGGAAGCCAGAACCTTCACTCCAGTGGGTGTACTTCTGTGGTATAATTGTTCTCCAGTTTGTGAGTCACCCACCCAGTGGTTATGGGATTTGATTTTATTGTGATTGCACCCCTCCTACTGTCTCATTGTGACTTCCCCTTTGTCTTTGGATGTGGAATATCTTTTTTGGTGACTTCCAGTGTCTTCCTGTCGATGATTATTCAGTAGTTAGTTGTGATTCTGGTGCTCTCTCTTTGTTTGTTTTTCATATTGAGTATGTCTGTTAATTCAGTAAAATAGTATAGATTTCAAACTAAGTACAATTAAACTACCAGAATTTTTCCATATCAGCAAACTATATCAATTTTATTAAGGGCCTTCTGATATCTAAATCATGGATTTTTCAATGCAGAAAATAAAATTTCATTATCTTGGTTGGTAGAAATGAGACATATCCAGAAAATTCCATACCCATTATGTTACTTAACACTCATATGGGAAATTAGTAAATTACAAGGAGACATACTCATTCTTTACTGGTCAACCTGTAAAGAAGCAAACATAATGATTCTTGCTTTAGAATGCCAACAAGTTGGGTGTCTGGTGAACTCTTTTTCAGTGTTTTGACAAAATACTATAAATATCCAGAGGATTTGGAAATGTTTTTCCATTTGCTGGCATCTCATCATAGCACATTTTATCAGCTGAGGATTATATGAAAACAATACCCAAATTCTGTCCAATATCTCTTATACTCCCAAGAAGAAACTTCTCTAATATAAAAGAAACTTCAGTATAAACCTAATGGATTCATTTCACTTTAGATATGTTTTAAAATTTCTTTGATTGATTTTGCACTTGTGTTTAATCATTTATAAAAAAAAGACTGTCTATTAGGGTTGCAGTCAGAGTGTCAGATCGCATTACAACCAAGACCTACTTTCAAGATCTCATTGGTGTTTTAGTAACAGAACATTTTTATTATGATTTAAACTGTACTGTTTTATACTAAAGTGTATTCCAGAGTTCCAATGACAAAATTAAGATGAAAAAGTACTATATTTTGACACAAATCCAATCTTCTGGCCTCGGGTGACAATTGAAAACACTATGTATGTTAACAAACGTTTATGAAAACATTCCTAATTCTAACTTCCTAACTTCTAATCTACTAAAACAAAAATATGTTTCCTTTTAAAATCCGTATATGCTTAGTGTCCTTCTGTAAGTTAATAATATTAAGGATTAGTAATTTATTTTCTATGCTTATTTACTGGTACTCTGAATAATGTAGTTAGATTTATGGAGTTATATATCTAAGATTCTATAGGTACTGAACTGTTAATGTTTTTACCAATGTGTTCCTAAAGTTGCCACTGAAATATGGATATTTATAAAAGAAAAACTGGGTAGCATCTCTTATTGTAGTAAGCATTGCCTATCTAAAGGCAAAATATCCAGGTGTACCAAGGAACTACTCCATATTCTTCCTCAAGACAAAATAAACTTTAATTTCTCCCTAAGGTAGAGGATAGCAAAACCCAGCAGGATTTTCTAGGCACATTCATATCTCATGAATGCAGTCTTAAAACCCATTTTTTTCCCTTCTCTTCACTGTCTTGAATATTACTTAACTTTATCTCTTTCTTAATATTTAAATATTTTCTTTTTTCTTCCAATATTTTGGAGGAAAATATTCTTCCAGTATTCCAATTTTCTTTTTTGTTTGTTTGGTTTTTTGGTTCTCACTTTAAAAACACTTAAAAATGTTCAACTATGCCAATTTCATTTGTGTGTGTGTGTGTGTGTTCACTTCTTTGCCTAGAATTTGTTTAAAATGAGCAATTCCTTGAAAACTGCCAGAACTCACTAATAATTTTCACTGGGTTTATTTTAGTAGACACACTAAAGTAGACAACTTTAAAATATCTCTGTCTTACAGGGAAAAGCAACTCAGGATCATGTCTAAACAGTTTTGAAAACAGTAATTTGGGATTTATCACATGATAGAGAAAATTTAAATATGGAAAGCTAAGAAGAAAATATACTCAATATTCATGGATTAAAATTTTTTGAATTATATTTATGCATTCCCATCTAGTATTTTATGTACATTTGGAAAACACATATGATCCTCTATGAGTTGGTAAATAATGACAGTATTGTTTTATCATTATATCAAACTCATAAATAATTAATACTGTGGATGACACCTCTTTATTTGGTCTCAATGGGCTCAAATTTTCCTCGATTTCTCCTAAATTCTGTAGACATTCCTATCTGCTTTTTACAAATGTCCTACCTTCTCTACAGAATGCTTTAAGATCAGATATTCCAGAGCTCCTATCTTTTGGCATATTCTCCCTCAAAAATCTACCATTTTGATGGCTTCAATCACAATCTATATGCCAAAAACTCTCTACCACCATGTCTAACTCACATTTCTTTTCTGATATCATAACTTTAAAATGCCTTATGGCATTCTCTACTAGAAATTGAAGGAATGTAATCGATTTTTTTCTTTGTTGTTTTTGTTTACTATCCCTCACTATTTATCAATATTTTATCTGAAATATTCTTCACCCTATGCCTTCATTTAGCTAACTTATGTCCCTAATTTAAGTCTGAGCATTAAAGTCAATTTTTCACAGAGGACTCCTTATTTTCTCATTTTTGCCTATTCCATTTTCTCCCTTTTTCTCATGCTCTAATCTACATTAAAAGACTCTGTTAGACAATTTTTATAGTACCTAATACTTTTACAACTTTATACAAGACTGTAAACTCAGTGAAGGCTAAGGTCACGTTCAATGTATTAACCTTAATGCCTACAGAACCTAGTATGATATTTTAAATTCTCAATAATATTTTACAATTTTGAGTTCTTTTCAGGTAAATTACACAAGACAAACCAAAAATTCTAAGGCAGCTATTACTATTAATGCTTGACTATAGGATAGTAGAAATGTAATTGAGTTTACAAACATATTCTAAACCTGAATTCAATTTATTCTGGCTATAATCTATGATGAGATACTATATTGCTCTTTAGAGCATTAAAACTATAACAAGGACAGTATTTTTATAATTAATATGACTGTGACCAAGTTACATATTTAAATACATTTTGATGTTATTGTTTACCAATATAATAACTGAGATCCCTGGGTAGGCCCCTTAGATTTGTTCTCTTTTATGGTCCCAAATATCATTGTGTTTTCAAAAGGAAGTGGTATAGGACAATACATGTGCATTTTTACTGATTAGCTGCTATCACTCTCCTTGTGTAATAGAGTTAAAAACAGATAGCAATAAAGTCTAAATTACTATATATATGGTCCACCAGAATGTTAATTTTGCTTACTGCTGTAAACTTCTTTCCCTTATCCCTGATAAATGAAAGCAACAACCTAAAGTAATTTTAGGTAATCTGTCCAAGAGAGCTCTCACATAGTCTAAGCAACTTTGAGCCTTTCCATAAACTTCACAAAATATTAATAGTAATTATTTTTCTAAATAAAATAGAGAAGGTACACCTCATCCTCAACTCTATAAAAAATCCAAAGACTATCTAATATTTTTGAAATCAATTTTTTAACACACTTTATATTTGCCCTTGTATTAGATTTCACATAGATGAAAAATCTGTGAACTGAAACTAAAATCCTTTCAGATATTTTTATCTGACAGGCTTCAGTTGTGATGATAGTAAGCCTACAATTTAAGCTAATGAAGCAGTTTTCAAATCCAACAGTCACTTAGGAAAATAATTTTCTAAAAAGTGACAGTTTTGGTTCTCTCTGTTTCATGTGAAACTTTTCTCTGGAAATCTATAGACAGTAAAACAAAAATAACCTTATTTTATCTGTTCTTTCCCCATTTAAAGTCCTGCTCTTGTTACCCAATTTATTAATTTTCTTTTTCTTCCCCCTCCTGTGGAGACTTTTAAACTATTGCTTTTTGCTACATAGTTTATATAGGAGATACATGGAATCACTTAGAATGATTTATTTGTAAATGACTCAATTTAATTCCTTTATTTTACCACTTGTCATTGTTTTCACAGTTTAAATCGGTGAACCACAGTTAAATAATTAAATTAAAAGATGGAAAAATTTGTCACATCATTTAAAATAATGACAAAAATCAAGGAAGAAAATGAATTTGAATATTTTTTCTCCATACAATGTATTAAATAAACCAATCACTTTTTGTAAATGAAAACTGGATTTTGTGAACCATAAAAACAAAGAATGAAAATTTACATTGATGGTGAAAAAAAATCAAAGAGTTTATGCAAAAATACATAAATATAATAAGAAATCATGGTTCTCATTACTGTGAAATATGTATATATCTTCTTTTACCATCTTCTTTCTATAACTTGATTATTTCACTTTTTCAAGGTATCTTTCTAAAAAAAGTATGATAAGGTCAAATCTACCTTTCCTAAAGATATGTGAGGCAATTGTGCGGTTTCTTGATGTTTTATTCTGGGTATTTGATGAAACTTGAAAGCAAGAAACATGTATTATTCTATACCATCCAGTGTTACATAGTTGGCAATCAATTTTATATTGTATGAAATTTCATAATTTGGCTTTGGATAATATTGATTTTCTTAACTTTTGATATCCTTTTGATTTTTTTTCTTTTTCTTTTTTTTTTTTTTTTTTGCGGCATGTGGGCCTCTCACTGTTGTGGCCTCTCCTGTTGTGGAGCACAGGCTCCGGACTCACAGGCTCAGCAGCCATGGCTCACGGGCCCAGCCACTCCGCGGCATGTGGGATCTTCCCGGACCGGGGCATGGTTCCCCTGCATCGCAGGCAGACTCTCAACCACTGCGCCACCAGGGAAGCCCTTGAACTATTTTTTATTCCTGCAGCATTATGCCAGTAGGAGGTATATTACACATTCCATTAATGTAAAATCATGCAAACAGAACTCTGACAAAAATATATCAAACTTGTAATTTTGCCATTTTTAATTTCTAAAATCTGAAGAAAAATAACTGTCCACTTCAACTAGAAAATAAAGTACACTGAACTAGCCAATGTGGACTCGGAAGGAATACAACAGTAGTGCAAAAAGAATTTTATATTTCATAGGACAAATATGTCCTATATGACTGTCATATTTGGTAATGAAACTAATATCATTGAGTTGAGAGAAGGAAGGATTTACTGTGTCTCAAATGGTCATTGAATGACCAATAGGAGAGGGGAGGAATTTCTAGGCAGAGAAACAAGGAAAATCCTGGAAGGGAGAAGGAAGTGGGTTAAGGCTCAAAGTTCAATATATGCCCAATGAGGACCTGAAATGTAATGACCAGATTGACTGTTGTGAAATTGCCATCTAAGAGACTAACACAAGGAAACATGACCACTTTTCAGCAGCCACTAAAAACTGTTGAGGTTTGTGACACACTTTATATCAGTATGAGAAAATGATAGAGGATATGTCTAAGAGATGTTAAGATGTAGACAGAAAATCTGTGTGGCTATTTCAGTCATTCTTTGTGCTTTTGTGATGAAGCCAAGACTGTCACAATGCCACTGGGAACAAGAACTAATTATTAGAAGACATATAACCACTGAAGTATTGGTGTGACACCATGACAGATTTGTGTGAGATTAAAAGGAGGACCCAAGCATGAAGTTAGGTCCTACGTATGTCACTGCTAGAATTCTGACTACCTCAAAGAAGTGACACATACAAGAAAGAGACTTCTAAGGCAAAAAGTAAGAGATGAGTTATGGATCTATAATAATAACAGAACACTCAAAGTTCTTAGAATTTCTGGTAGAGATTTAAACAATATAGCTGTTTATTAGACATAGTTAATAATTCTAGTAAATAGGTATAACAGAAAGATAAATTACTGTATACAAAGGTGTTGCTTTATTTATGAAGTTTGGGATGATGGGTCATAATAGATTATTTTGAACAGGTAAGCCTATTAAATTCTTTAATTATGCAAAATTATGATATATGATAAATTAAAAGACATTTGTATTTTGAGAGGCACTGTTTCTGAGAAGATATGAAGACACTGTTAGAGAACATGGAGAGATTTTCTGCCACAAATTGGCAAAATAACTTGTATTAAATGTCCAATATTCAATCTTAATTGGTTTCCATTTATATGTTTTTCCTAGAACTACTTTCTTACTTTGTTATAGTGTGTCATTTATTGAGCCTTCCCACACTAGACTATAATCCTTCTACAGTTTGTCAATGAGAGAAATAGGAAAAGACGTTTTCAAAATTACTAATACAGAACACACAGAGAAGTATTCATAAGTACCAGGAAACAGGTCCCTGTTTGTTTCTCTTTTCCTACATTTACTGCTGAATGGGAAACTACATAGAGAATGTAGCCCTGAGGTGAAGTAAGACTTCTGTGACCCCAAAATGTTATATTCATGTATTCCCAATATCCTATTGCTCAAGGTGGTAACTTTCCATTGTACTCAAGCTATATGACTTCACATCATCCAAATCTGCCTATTCATGTATGCTTAGGGAGCCTGCTTACTCTGAGCCAGACATTGCTTGAATAACTTTACAAATAAGTCATTTAAATCTCCTAGCAACACTGAAATAGACATTACCATTATCGCCACTTTCAATTGTTGAAAATGAACAGAGGGAGTTGAAGTAACTTTCTGAGGCACACAGCTGGTTAGAGGTGGAGACCTCTAGCTCTTGAGTATGTCCTATTAACCACAACACTGTGCTGTCTCTGTACCTGTAGGAATTAGTGTTCCCATCATCTTAGGGGAGACCTCCTTTCTCTTCTCTGCCTGCCTAGCACTAGTAGAAAAGAAATTTGACTGAAATTGGAATTGGGGTCCATTCTACTTGGGATTTTCCTGCTTTTCATGTGGAGGTACAATCCATATATTCTGAGAACTGACTTTGGATTACTTTCCTTGAAATAAGGCTAAGCAAGTCCAGATAGCAATCTCATTAGTCCTTGTTCATTGCCATAAAAGCTTTTCCCCAAAATCCGTTTTATGTAAGAGTTTAATGAATGAATGATACTTTGAATTTGCAAGAAACATGATGTTTGTAGTTTAGAAAATAAAGCCCTGCTGGGAAAACAGAAGTCAAGTTGATAAAACAACATAAGCAAAACTTTGTAGATGCTAGAATTTAAGTGAGAGATAAGAAATCCAGCCATCCCAATAAATCTTAGCACTTCTCAAGAAAATAAGAATGATTTTAAATCCCCTGGACCTTGACCCTAGAAGAACAGAAAACAACAGAGCAAACATGTCAGGCAATAGCAAAGAAGAGGGTAGAAGTCAGACATGTTCTAATCTCTTTCCTCCCTAAAGATTTCCAAAAGATCAGGTCTGTGCTCAGGAACACAGGAGTTTTAATTGGATAAAAAATCAATATTTTAACATTGACAGGACTAGATTCTTTTATTGCCTGAAAATGAAATTGTTCATTAAGAGTTGAAAGTGACAAGGGAAACTAAGGGTTATCCCTAGGATTACAATCAAGGATAAGGGGGAGAGATCCAACAGAAATGCTATAAAGGCAGTAATGGCAAAATAATAATTTGCTTCATTTTCTGCTTATTAATTTAATTAATTTTCTAATTAATTTTCTGCTAATTAATTTCTGCTTATTAATTTCTGGTTACATTCATTTTCTTGAGTTTTCTATAATGCAAATTGACCATTCATAGGAAAAAATAAACATAGATAATGCCAAGGCAACTGCCAAAGGACCACACCAATATCCTATATTTTATGACTCTTGATGTGATCTTCAGAACATGATCTCTGACTTACACGTTACTACCCCATAAATGGGGGTATAACATTTTTTTCTAAGATCCCAACCATATTTAAATGCCTGTTGAAGTTTATCCAGCAGAGTAATAATAGGATTGGCTAATTTCTACATGTGCTCTTTCATATGAGCAAAATTCCTGTACATTTTTCCTGGCTGGTATTAATACAACATCAATGCACTTCCCTTAGTGCTCATTGTCAACCACTTGGGATTTGAGTTACATTATAAAAAATTGAGGAAAGTTTTTGGAGTACCAATAGGTGATAGTATAAATAGAATAAATTTTCCATTTAGTAAAACTGTGAGGAACTAAAAATATATTAATTTTTAAAAAATCAATATTCTAAGGTTGCAATTACATCTGTACTTACTCCAACCTCCACTTTCTGATAAGAACAGAAAAATCAATAAAGAAATATGTAACCATATGAAAATTTAAAAATATGTATAACTTTATGGTCAATTTTACTCTGTATTAAATACTGAGAGAGCAACTTCTATAATATCTATTAATTCATTTTGTTAAAATATCAAATTAGAGATGAATAAGGCATAATCCTAGATATTGAAAAGAAAAAAAAACTCTCTCTGGAAACCCTGAAATTAGAACTCAGATAATTAATTCAGTAAATATTTTCAATGCAGAGTATGTATTAAAAAAAAGTAAAAAGTTCTTTGCCTAAGAAAATTCTGAGTGTGGTGGTAGTTATTTTTAAATTAGAGGAAGTCGCTGCTTATTTAAGGGCAAATAAGTGTCAGGATCTCACCAATTACATAAATTATATATGGATTTTAGTTCCCGTTTTCAAGCCAAATTTCCTAATTATATATATCTTACCCATGTGTCATATTTTCTTATTATCTACATGTAATTTTTATTATTACTTTAACAGTAAAGACTACTTATTTCTTCCCAAGCCAAGTTTTCAAAAGAAAATGGCTGATGTTCTACAGTAAGACAAAATTAAATATCTTAAAGAGCTGAAAAAAAACACCTACTAACACTTTTGTAATAGATTTTGAAACTGAAGAATGCTATGCATATCTATACAAAGAAAGGGGTATATAATATCTATATTTTAGCAATGGGAAAAATTATAGAAACTATAGGTTTGTCTCATAGCCAATATAGAAAAGTAAAGGAAATGGGCTCTATTTTAATTGTTTGGCAATTTCTTAAATTTCAAAACTTCATAAATGCTAATTTATCTTTTGAAAACATACCAGGTAAAGGTGCTTAAGTATCTTTTTAACATAATAAAATTGATAACACCAATTCCAAATCTTAAGTCATATTTTTCTTCAAAATCTCTCCAATTTTTAAACTTCAATTTTGTTTCTTTTTTTTAAGGTATTGATATGGGAGACTATTTTAGCACAGTTGTCAGTATCACTATCTAAACAATCATCATTCACGTTGATATTCTCATCTCTGTATGATATATTCACCCAGTCTTAAACAATGATCATAGAAAAATTGTTAGAATTTAAATTTCATTATGTTTTCCCTTTCTGTTAAGCATTTCAAATATTAAGAACCAAAGGATGTTTTAGGATTCCTTTCCCCTCATCTAAACATGTTAAACTAGTTATTTCCCTACCTCTTTCTCCTATGAAATTAGCTGACAAATAGAAAACTCCATCTTCAGTGAAAGTAAGAATGTAGAAATTTCCAACTTCAGTATATGAAGGATGCCTTCAAAATTCATAGACAACTGAACTAGTACAAGAAAAGATGCTGAAAGAAAATGTATATTTTCCAGACCTTAAGCATTTTAAACAGAAGACTAGGTACACAAACGTGGAAGTGGTAAAAGCAAGAGCCCTTACTTGGAGCAGCAACATTGGATCTGCAGTGTTGCCACTATGGAGTGGCACAGGAGGGAGGCCCCAACAGGGAAATATGCAAACATGCCATGTACAGAAGAAACGTTTACTTAATGGGTATGTTTGGGAGGTAAACTGTAGCTACAAATAGCCATAGGGCTGTAATAATATATCACCAGATGAGGAATGTTAGATAAGTATGACTTCATGTAAACATAAAAGGTAAATGACTCTTTGAAGTATATATGCAAATACTTGGTAAAATAATAATACATATAGAAATATAAAAGAAATATCATATAACCAACAAAAATTGGAAGGGGAATACACAGCAAGAATGCAGAATAGTGTCACCTTATTGATTTCTTCATTATTTTTGGCAGGAATCGTAGGAGTCATGCAATAATTGCTGTTAACAAAGTTTAAAAGAAAGCCACAAAATGAATAAAATAAATCATTAATCATCTATATTTTTAGAAGGAAAAAAATATATATATATAAAATAAATGTAGTCTATTAGTCAAAGTTCTCCAGAAAAATAGAAACAAAAGGGTGTGTGTGTGTGTGTAAATAGGTAGGTAGATGATGATGATAGATAGATAGATAGATAGATAGATAGATAGATAGATAGATAGATAGATATTTTAAGGAATTGACTCACAGAGACTGGTAAATCAAAAATTTGCAAGGTAGACTAGCAGGCTACAGACTCATGGAAATGCCAATGTTACAATTCAAGTCCAAAGGCCATATGCTGGCAAAATTCTGAGGAAGTCAGTCTTTTTCTGTAAAGACCTTCAACTGATTGATGAGAAGCACCTACATTATAGAGGGTAGTCCACTTTACACAAAATCTACTGATTTAAATGTTAATCTCATTGAAAAATATCTTCACAGGTACAGTTAGAAGAATGTTTGACCAAATATCTGGGTACTATGGCCTAGCCAAATTGTAATCCAACTAATCACCACATGTAATGAAAAGAAAATCCACCTAAAGTTAAGAATGATCAAACATTAAAATATAAATTATAAAATCAAATGGATATTTCATATTCATAAGTGTAAAAAGGGGCACACTCACCTAGTAAAAGTAAAATTTCTCATTCTTGACAAAAAATCATATCAATTTTTAATAGAACTATTCATTTAAAATATACATTGTAGTCTAATGAAAAAGTATGGAGAAGACATACCATGCGTATACATGCCCAAAGCAGGTTTGACTACTAATATCATGCAAAGTCATTCAAAGAAAACAAATGTTGAATAACTTAAAATTCTGCCATAAATTGCAACACATCAAATAACAAAGAATCAACTTCTATAAAAAAGAAAATAAGCCAAAATCAGTAAGAAGAGTAGGTGATATTAATTAGTATTTACAGTTCATTTCAGGTTAAGCAAATAAGAAACTCAAATATAGAGTACATCAAAAACAATTATTATTGGCAATCTGATATGTTAAATAACTGTTTAAAATAGAAAAAAAATCTGTTAAGTGCTTGAGTACTTATGTATTTTTAAGTGCACTTACAAAACTAGATTATACAATAGTCAACAAAGAAAACCTCAGTGAATATTGCCAAAGTAGAAATAAGTATCCATATTTATTTCTGTACAAGTAGATGAAAACAATTCCTCTGATTCTTTACCCTGGGGTAGGGAAGTGGGGGAAGAAATTGGAGGAGGGGGCAGTTTGAGGAGCACACCTTCTTAAAAAACTTTTTGGTCAAGGAGGATATCAAACCACATCAAGCACTTAAAAAATTGCAAAACAGTAATAATAATAAAATAATTATTAGTATGATCTTATGCAATACAAGTAAAATAGAGCTCAAATTCTAGTCTTGAATATATTAATAGAATATAAAATAATAAAAACATAAAAATAAGCTATTTTAAACTTTGGGAAAAATAATTTGAGAAAATGACAATAAAATAAACCTAAGCTGAAGAAGGTATTAGTAAATATAAAGATAGTGATAAATATGAATTAAATTAAACACCAGAAAGATAGTAAAGCAAAGAGAAAAATTCAAGAGATTTTTCAAAACTCTATAGAGTGGATAATCTTAACTCTCGAAATCAAGAAGTTCAAGAAAATCTGTAATATATAAAAATTAAAATTTCATGAAATTAAAAATACAAAGAGTTAAATAAGTTCTGTTAAAACAAGTCTGAAATCTGTAAGGTAAACTGGTGGGCTGGAAATTCAGGTAAGGACTGATACTGAAGTTTTAAGTACAAGGGCTGGAAACTCAGGAAAATTTTCTATGTTGCTGTCTGGAAGTGTAAGTCCTTTTTCTTTAGGAAACTTCAGTCTTTGCCTTTAAAGCCTTCAATTGATGGGAAGAGGACCATTTATATTGTGGAGGGTAATCTGGTTTACTTAAAGTAAACTGACTATAAATGTTCATCACATTTAAAATTACCTTTACAGCAACATCTAGACTACTGTTTGATCAAACTACTGGGCAACATAGTCTAGCCATGTTGACACATAAAATTAACCATCACACAGTTCTAGGCCAGCAGGCCTTTGGATGACTTAGCAGCTCACTATATAGACACCTGGTTGGCCCAGCTGAGAGCAAAGCACCACCTGGCTGAACTCAGGTCATGTTGCCAACTCACACATTTGTTTAGTATAGTAAACCACTAACTTTGGGGTGCTTTGTTATAAGCATAAGCTAACTGGTTCCAAAGTAAGGAGCAAATATGTAGATATCATTTTATTCTAAATTGACCAATAAAGTTAAGGAATTTCCAGTAAAATCCCAATATTCCAATAAGCTGTTTCTTTTCTTTTCATTTTTTTTTTGGTAACATTTTATGCAGACTACAGTATAATATGCACAGGAAAGCAAAGAAATTCCCTCAAAACAAGATTAATAAATACCACAATATATTATAAAACACAATCATTAAAGAAAATTATCTTAGTTCTGAGCATGAAAAAATAGATCAAAATAATAGAAAAAAAATTCAAAAATGGACTTTGAACCATGAATCTCATGATGTGACAATGTATGATTTTAAAGTCAATAGAGAAAAGCTTGATTATTCAACAGTTTGGACACTTGGCAAAAAACATGATATATATAGAAAAGTTTTCATTCTTAACTTTTTCCTGGTGACTGAATATATCATAGATAAAAAATAGAAATATAAGTGAATCAAAATATTAATGAATGTATAAGTTTAGCAGAATGAATAAGAAATTTAAATAATTTTATTATGTGTTAAGATTTATTAAGTAACATAAAAATTAAGGAAAGAATTGGACTATAAATCAACTAAACTTTTTATCTTTAAAAATCTGCTATGGTCATAGTCATAGCGGGATGCCACAGTTGTAATGTAATAACTATTTTATTAATATATAAAAAGAATATTGTAAATAATAAACCATGATAGAAAAGCAAAAAAAAAGGACATAAAAAGCCAATTCTCAGAGAAAGGTAAATTTCCTTTCTAAAAATATTTCAAACATATATAAGCCCACTGGTATACAAATATGAAAGCCAGTTAAAATACGTTGACCTCAAAGCTTGACAAAGATCAAAAATTTATACAATATATAGTGTGGGAGGCAAGTGAGGAAAAACAGGCACTCATACACTTTTGGTGGAACTGTAAATTAATATGATCTCTTTAGACATTCAACACTTTTTAAGTTAAAAGTGCACACAGGCTTTGATTTAGTAATCCTACTAATAGGAAATCATCCTAGTGATAAACTCTTGGATGAATACAGTGATTTATATAAGTGTTTACTGAAGGGAAATTTATGATAATAAAATACTAGGAACAGTTTAAATTGCCTTGAAGAAGGAACTGAATAAATAAAGTTTGCCAGGTCTTTGAAAAAGAAGAAGGTAGATCTATATATGCAGTGTTAGTTTCCAAAATGTAGATAAGGAGACTGTTTGTGGGATGATAACATTTGTATAGAACAAAGTTTAGATAGATAAACAGTTAAATTGAGAGATGACAGACATCCACAGATATGATACCTATCTCTCTTTCTCCTTATCCTTCTAATTCCCTTTCTCTCTACCGTTTACAATATTTAAAATATATATATTTATATGTATATGCAAAATTAAAGCGTTTATAAAAGACATTCAAAAGCCACACAAGAGGTTGCTAATTATGTCTGCCTCTGGGGAAAATTGAATACGTTGGGAGAAAATAAAATTAGCATCACATTTATTCTTTGTTAAAATATTTATATTTTATCATGTACATATGCTATTTTCTTTCTTTCTTTTCTTTTTTTTTTTTTTTTTTTGCGGTATGCGGGCCTCTCACTGTTGTGGCCTCTCCCGTTGTGGAGCACAGGCTCCAGACGCACAGGCTCAGCGGCCATGGCTCACGGGCCCAGACGCTCCACGGCATGTGGGATCTTCCCGGACCGGAGCATGAACCCGTGTCCCCTGCATCGGCAGGCGGACTCTCAACCACTGAGCCACCAGGGAAGCCCGCTATTTTCATAATTTAAAAACAAATATTTTAGGGAAATTTTGAATTTCCTTCTTTTTAAAAAAATTTTGACTTTGGGGTCTTATTCACTGAACCCTAGTAGACAGGCTGTAAACTGCTGCTACCTTACTTCAGTGTTTCAGTTTCCCTTTGGTAAAATTACCATATAAAATACAGAAATACATTATACCGAGGTAACTTTGAATTTTAGATAAACAATGAATTTTTTTAAGTATAAATATCTGCCAAACATTGCACAAGATATAAAATTTGCTAGATCTGGCAATCCTACCTTTGGTCTGACATGAAATGCAAGAAATATGATTGTATAATTAGGTTGATCATATAATTTATTGTATAAATCAGAACACTTTTGAAAGTAAAAGTGTTCATATCTATGATTACATCATGTCAACAGCCGTAAACAAGACCTATGCCTGGAAAACTGGATTATCAGGTAATCCTAAGTATAATTCTTCACTAGAGGAGTTAAGACTGAGATAGGAATGGTTGAAAGAAACTTGTTAAGGTGAAATGTCAAGCATTGACTATCATTCTTGGACCAAAGCTACTGATGAGCATTGCTCCCACTGTCCCTTACCAATAACTTTGGAAGGATCAGAGTTTATCTCTGCTAGATGCAGATACTGTTTAATTGCTGTGGAGAATGGGAAGAAAACAAGTGAATAATAGCAGCTGTGTATGGTAATAGTTTCTTAATGTCACTGTCTAAAAAGGAAAGTAAAAGAGTGGGAAGGAAGCCAAAAGAATAATCATTATCTCACTAAAGTTTTCAATCTTCAAAAAAAAAAAATGTTGCTCTTATATAATCCATGTATTGCTTGAGTATGCTGCATACTGGGAGCAGCTCCACAGTTTATACTTATTGTACCACAGGATATACAGCCACATTTTAACAGACTAGACCAAGGACTATTAAACTATAAAAACAGTATTACAGATTGCAGTCCAAGACAATTTGAAGAGTATTTAAGAGAATACTTTAAAAAGGCAGTTTCCTGGTGGAAGTTACACTTTAAATGCAGTGACTTGTGAAGAAGTTTCTACTCTTTAACCTTGTCTGCTTCAGAGGGTTTACTGATTGTGAGGAGGAAAGAGTGAAAAAATGTATTTATTTTATTTTATGTTTTGATACCTTCCTTACAGGTCTAAAGGGAAAAGAAACACCATGAGCTCTCTGCTATCTTTTTGTTCTATGTATCACATAGATTAACAGGAAGGAAAAGAAAATCAACTGGATAAGTTATGTTAACAAGATAAACTGTATTTAGCTAATATTTATATGCTGCTTATTTGTAGGATTAACTTTTATAAATAATTCAGCCTTATAAATGGCCATTTGATTATCCATCAGAGTCCCAGTATAAGTGGTGTGCACATTCAAGTTAGAACAATGTTACAGGACCTATGTAAAAATGTGTGGCAGGATTTAACAAAACCAAAAGAGATAGTACCAAGCCCTGAGGATAGTTATTGAATGCTGAAGAAGAGACTTCTGTTTTTGTTTAGTTTTGTTTTGTTTTACCTTGACATGACTATCACTTTCTAGTGAGGAACAATGCTAGACTGATAATCCAGGAAAGAGGCAGGCAGTAGAATAAATATGCTGACTTCACCCTCTAACATCCTGCCAGGACTCCCTGTTGATAAAACTCTATGGGAATCCAGAGGACAAAGGACATAAATTTATTAAGTGATATAAATCAGGTAAGTCTTCTGAGATAGAGAGGATGGTGGTGAAGAGCAGAGAGTAGATCTGGAAAGGAAACATAGGATATATGGCATATTAATTCAACCAATAAATATTAAATGCTTATTATACACAGGAAATTGTGTTAGGTGTGGGAAAAAATGAGCAGGACAGGGTTTAATCTTTCAAAGAAGAGAAGCTTATTACAGAGACTTTAAAACTGAGTAAATATTGAAGAGGAGAGGGAAGAGCTAACCATGTCATACATCATTCCCTCCCACATACACAAATAATACTTGTTTTTGACATTCAATTATTCAGAAACTTTAGTTTTTATACTTTTAATATCTATCCACTAAAATGTTTCACATTTATGACCATATGAAGATTCTATGTTATTTCAAGATGGTATTCAGTTTCTACCTAGTGCCTACATCAAATATTTAGCAAGATGGACATAGAGACTTCAATATTTGCACAATCCCAAGTATTTAGATAATGAACTGTCTTCATCCCATTTCAACTAATCCACAACACAAAGTGCCAGTAATTGCTTTAAACCTATTTCTATCTCTCCTTCATTTTCACAGTCTTAATGTAAATCTCAATTTTAGTCTCTTTCCCTATCTCCCTATCCAATGTAGAAAGAGTCTCTGATTCATAGCTGGCAGATAAATACATAATTTCTTCAGATTTTTTTTTCAAAAATAAGGGATATATAGTTTTCTAAAGGAGAACTTTTGCATTTACCTTGAATATTTTTAACACTTAAAAATTATTCAAAAATCAGCTGTTTCGGGCTTCCCTGGTGGCGCAGTGGTTGAGAGTCCTCCTGCCGATGCAGGAGACACGAGTTCGTGCCCCGGTCCGGGAAGATCCCACATGCCGCGGAGCGGCTGGGTCCGTGAGCCATGGCCCCTGAGCCTGCGCATCCGGAGCCTGTGCTCCACAACCGGAGAGGCCACAACAGTGAGAGGCCCGCGTACCGCAAAAAAAAAAAAAAAAAAAAAAAAAAAAAAAAAACAGCTGTTTCTATATACTAGCAATAAACAATCCCAAAAGGAAATTAAGAAAGCAATAGCATTTATAAGAAAATATAAAATAATAAAATACCTAGGAATAAGTTAAGCCAAGAAGATGAGAGGCTTATACACTGAAGTCTTCAAAACATTGCTGAAAGAAATTAAAGACCTAGATAAATGGAGAGACATTTTATGTTCATGAATAGGAAAACTTAATACTGTTAAGATCTACACATTCAACACAATTGCTACCAAAATTCCAACAGCCTTTTTGTGTGTAAGTTAATAGGATATCATATATATCATATATATGATATTGATTCTATTCTCTGGAAAACCCTAATATAGTATCAAAGGACATTATCAAGAAAGTGAAAGACAACCCACAGAATGGGAGAAAATACTTGCAAATCATGTATCTGATAAGAGTTTAATATTCCAGAATATGTAAAGGACTCTTATAACTCAACAACAAAAAGACAAACTAGTTTAGAAATGGACAAATGACTTGAATAGACATTTATCCAAATAAGATATTCAAATGGCCAATAAGCAAATGAAAAGATGCTCAACATCATTATTCATTAAGGAAATTCAAATCAAAGCCACTATTAGGTACTACTTCACAACAACTAGAACGACAATGATTTAAAACAAAAACAAAACAAAACAAAAAGCATCAGAAAGGATGTGCAAAATTTGAAACCCTTGTAAATTACTGGTGGGAATGTACGATGGTACGTCCACTGTGGGAAACAGTTAGCTAAAAAACAGATTGGCTAAAAAAGTAGGGCTTGCCCAAGGTCATGTGTCCTTCCATGGGCAGCCTACGTCTAAAAATTGATCAGTGTGGAGTTTAAAAGCCAGAGCTCCTTACCCCAATGTGAAATGACTCTGAAGGTCATTCCAGCTCCAGAGTTCCCCATTGAATGAGTGAAAGCCTTCTTTTGGAGTGTATCACAATTCAGCTTCTCTTTGACCAATCCTTCTTCCTTCCCTGCTCTTCCCTAGTGCTGATCCCAAGAACACTCGCAATAACTTTCGTTATCTGTACCTACTCCCAGTGGAATCCAAAATTCAATACCCTAGAATGCCCAATATGGAACTCTATTCACAGTAGTTTCTTTTTTGTGGAGATTAAGTTGGAGCTGCATATCAAAAAGAAATGGAGTAATGTGGGAAAATGTGGGCGATGAATGAAAACTATGTAAATGTTGTAGGCTATAATTAACATAAAAACATTCAGGGCTATGTCAAGTGACTGGCAAACAATATAGCTCAATAAATAGTTTGTTAACCAAAATTTTCAGAAACAAAGACCTGATTGAAATAAAGAGATAAATATTTAAAGGGTTTTTTCGGACTGCAGTAAAGGAGAAACAGATTCAAGGAGCACTTGAATTGTGTTCCACTGGACTAAATAATGGAGGAAGTTTATAAAGGCAAAACTGCAAGGCCACAGTTAGTTACGTAAATTGTTTGTCAAGAATTATGATGGGAGCTGGCAAGAAGTAAGGGTGCTTGTTAAGCAACGATTAGCTGGGATCCAAAATGGTTACATAGTTGCAAAGGGGAACCTTGAGACCACAGGTTTGCAGTTGGCAGGTGTTGTTCTTAAAATGTCTGGTGCTGTCCTTGGGTTTGGTACAGTTCAGAAAGTTCAAGTTCTCAGTGATGCAAGGATGTGTCTGAAACCAGATCCTCAATGGCCACCCAACTCCATTTTGTGTGTCTCAACTATGATTGCTCCGTTATGATTTCAATCTGTCATCAACTTGAATCAATAAGTGAAGGAATAGACTTTCCTTATCCAATCTACCACTAATTCTTTAACAGTTGTAATGGTCTCATGATCAATCTCTCTACCTTGAATTCACTGCTGCAGCCTTTTAGGAGCCTATTTTGAATGATACATTCATAGAATAGTGAAAGTGATATTTTCCTGGTAGCTCCAGTCTTCTGAAATCCTAAATTCCACATCATTGAGCCATCTTTTCACATTTTATGGGCTTTCATCACTGATGTCTCATTAAGTTATTAACAGGAGTCAAACTGCAAGTCAATTTGCACGTCAAGCATTGGTATCAACCAAATAACTGCCCCTCCATTTTAAAGCTTTATATATGATGGGGTGAATAATAAAATACATACAGATTTAGATATTTTTTGATCATTATATAGTGTTTCAACAACACATGTTAAATACACAATTAATATATTAAGTGAGGGTCCATAAAAGCTTTTGTTATTGAAACAAGGACATCACAACCAATAATACTGGGGCCACTCATACTGGAAAACACTATAAAATTACCGCAGGAGTGTATTAGTTTTATATTGCTTCTGTAACTAATTACCACAAACTTATTGGCTGGAACCCAAGTTTATTATCTAAGTAAGAAGTCTGATATGGGTCTCACTGGGCTGAGTAAAGTATCAGCTGGGCTTCATTATTTTCTAAAGACTTTGTTTCCTTGTGTTTTCTAGCTTCTGGCGATCACCTGTATTCTTTGGCTCATGGCTCCCTTCTTGCATTTTTTATATCTATCTCTTTGATGATCCCCCTGACTCCTTCATATTCTAAGGACACCAGTGATTAGTTTAGATACAGCTGAATAACCCAGGATAATCTCCCCATCGCAAATGATAATAATTAGCAAACTTGATTGCACCTGCAAACTTAATGTCCTTTTGCCATGTAATGTAACATATTCACAATTTCTAAGGATTAGAACATCTTTAAGGAGCCATTATTCTGCCCACTATAGGGAGATATGACTATGATTGGCTACTGGGCCAGGTGGAACTCCTATCCAATACAACATGGCATCTATTATGCATATCTTCTCAGCTGAACTTATTGCACCTTAGTGTTGTCTTGCTCCTGTGAGCCCTGGGCCTACCTCACTTGCTTCTGATATGGTATCCTGAGTCTTTCCAAAAACACACGTGCTGTTCCCACCGGGTATGCCATAGTTTAAAAATTAGTCAATGTTGCAAACCTCTCAAATAGCCTGATTATTTAACAAAAATTACACATGCCACAAGGAAATGCATAATAGGCTGGTAATTGCATTGTCAGTATAATAAGGCCTAATGTTATTAAGTTTATAGACCATGTTATACAAACTTGAAGTTTAAACAAAACCTTTTTAAGATGCAATCTCAAGCTGAAATGATAAAGAGATACCATGATTTCTGAAAAATAAAAGGCACTTTAATGATTAGAACATTGAAATAGAGATGAAATGCATCTTTTGACCTTAACAGCAAAATCTTGTTCCTATGTTTTATGTAAGAGCATGATTAGATCTTTATTGAATGCTATCTCTAATATATTGTAAATTTGTATTGGGGACTTTCTTTTTTTTAGAAGTAATATTCCATGATAGGGGTATGGTGAGGGATAATTGTATAATATAAATAAATTTTAAGCACAGAGTGATAGCTAAGTAGAAGTTGCTGTTTATTATTACTAATATGGCCTTAATACAGTGACTAGAATTTATACCAGGAGTACTTTCTGAAAGTGTACTAGAGGTTTCTGTTAAAATACAATTGTTTTATAAAAGGAAAATTAATGATAAACATTTTAACCATTAGTGTTTTATCTCAATTTAGACTAATTTTTACTATCAGCAAAATGTCCCCGAAATTCAAATAATAACGGCTTCTCCTAAAGCCACTGTGAGGACTCAGGCACAGAATATGCATTGGATATTGTGAAAGCAGGAGACAAAATAATTAGTATGCACTGGAAGGGACAAAAGCCAATGAGGAAGTATTCATACAAATTATCTTTAACACACCCAAGCCATTCAGATAAACTCTAGTAAATTACAACGTGCGACCATACATAGAAAACTTCAAAACAAGTCACCTACGGCCCTCATGCCATGTCTTGTCCATTTAAATTGTCTGTCTGAGGCTTCCATTAGAGACAGGTTCTGAAGCCCTTGTTGTCATTCCAACAAAAATGAACATGATTATTAATTAATGCCAGATTGTAAAAAATGCCTTAGATCATGGCATGACACTAAATATTCTTCAAAAGTGTGATATGCTATGATGGCAACAAGCTACAGTCAGAAAAACTGTGATAATACAATTGGTTAAAAGTTGGTAATTGGATTAAGAAATGATGGGGAACAAAGATAGTGCTAACAGGGAACTGTTTTAAATAATTATAACAGCATTTAATAGGACAAAATTCTCATTGTGTGAAGAACAATATAAAATATATTACCTATAGTACTCTTTTCAGTAGATTCAATACAGTCTACACAATTAGTGAAACAAAAGAACACTAGAGAAACAAAACTATATGTTTACATGAAATGATTTTTCTCTTTTACCAAAAAGTCAGACCAAATAAAGGGAAGAATGTTCATAAATTATGCTTTTGAATAGTAGCTTCAGATCCCCTCAAAAATATGTCTTATAAATCTGACTTTTGGAAGTTTTTCTATTTCTGATACAGTCTACTGGTCAAAGCAGCAGGGACATGAAATTGCCATTAGTTCCAGCTATTAAAGAAAAGAAGAAGCATGAAACCACTATCTTCATTAATCACATTTCAGGTTCCAATCAGAAAATAGGGGTTATCAGAAAGCAACCATCAGTTTAATAGTTTAATAATTCTAATTTCTTTTAATATCTAGCACCAGAGAATTGTTGGAAACAAATTTATTAGAGGCAAATATGTTAATTAATATAAAGTACCCATCAGTCACTAATTTTTATGCAGAAGATCAGAGTCCACATTCAAATCAAAGCCAAATGCAAAACGGCACTCTGCTTGCTACAAGCACTGAGAGGTGATGTGAAATGGATTTATGATATGCATAGAGAAATATATTCTGACAAATTTTGTCCATGGCTTTTTTTATCTGAGTGCTAAAAATTCATTTAACCTTCCATCAAATTGGGCAAAAAAAGACAATCCCAGAGGACTCAGAACTGCTATAAATATTTACCCTAAGTTTGAGTAAAGCCCTATCAAAAGATTCCCAGAGAGGTAGAGTGTGTGGTTCTGATCCCTAATTCTTAGGGAAGTGAGGTTCAATTTTGATATTTTCCTAACACCCCTTTAATGATTTCAGTTCCTAAAACTGACACTATTGTTGTTATAAAGTCACTCAGACTTTCAAGACCCAATGGGAAAAACAGCATTTTTAAGTGTCCTATTTATCATCCTCATAGCTAAAGAACAGGGAGAATCAGGGAAAACCTGACCTTTTTTTTTTCATTTTAAAGCAAATCCACGTAGAGAGGAGTACAGTGGCTGCAAGCACAGAACCTGGAGCCAAAGAGTCATAGTTCTAAATTAAACTCCTTCTGTTTGTGTAACCCTGACCAGCCTACTGAACACCCCTGTACCTTAACTTCCTCATCCCTAAAATGGGAATAATAATAATACCTAACTCAATTGGTAGGAATTGATTATTGATTATTCTTTTGAAGATTGAGCAATTTATTTCTAATATATTTTATTTATTATTATCAGTCCTATCATGTATAGACCTGTTCATTAAAATCACTGCCTCCAAGAAATGTAAATATGGCCTTAAAGTCAGTTCATATAACATCAGTAAGGATCACTATATCCCTTGCATACATTTCCTGTCTGTCTTTATATACCCCAACTTGAATACACATTACTGAATATTGAGATATTGATGTAAAAATTAGTTATACTCATCAATGATTAGTGGTTCAAAAGACAACCCTTTAATCGTGTCTTTCTATTACATACTGTCCTAAACTTCTTTCAGAATTGAATAAAAGAAGTTTGTTTGCCTTTAGCCTAGAAACATACAGCTGTGTGTCATTGGACATGTTACCTCATCTTTTTTGTGTGTGTGTGCCTCAGTTGTCTCATCTAGAAAAGGGACATAAACATAGTTTTCATTTCTTAGAGTTACTGTGAGAAGTGAATGAGATAATTCATGCAAAGTCTTGCCCATAACAAAATAATAGTTCTTACTTTCAACTATCAATCAATCCCATTGTTTATTCTGTAGGTCTAAAATAAAATACTAACATTCTGAACAGTGTGAAGTTAATATTTGTGAAGGCCATGAGAAATAAATATCCACACATGCATATAAAAAATCTATAGAATACTTCCTGCACGTTTTTATAAATAAATATATGTAGGCACATGGGGAAAAAGTTATCAGAGAAAAAGTCTATTAACAAATCTCTGGAATTGAATGGAAGTCGCTGAAGAAAACTGTATTATTGAAAGAGTATGTGAAAATTTCCATCTGCACATTGAAATAGAAATAGTTTTCAAACAAGTAGATTTTCTTTCAGAAAAGAAAATTTAAACAAGATAATTAAAAGATTCCATTGTCTTATTGTATTGCTACTTTTTAAAACTAACAACTTTTAAGATTAATCAATTCTGAGAAACATGCACCCCAGTGTTCACTGCAGTACTATTTACAATAGCCAGGTCACGAAAGCAACCTGAATGTCCTTTGACAGATGAATGGATAAAGAAGATGTGGTACATATATACAATGGAATATTAGTCATATAAAAGAATGAACTCGGGTCATTTGTGGAGACGTGGATGGACTTGGAGACTGTCATACGGAGTGAAGTAAGTTAGAAATAGAAAAACAAATATCGTATATTAATGTATATAAGGAATCTAGAAAAATGTACAGATGAACATGTTTGTAAAGGCAGAAATAGTGACACAGATATAGAGAAGAAACATATGGACACCAAGGAGGGAAAGGGGAGTAGGATGAATTGGGAGACTGGGATTGACATATACACAGTAATATGTATAAAATAGATAACTAATGAGAACCTGCTGTATAGCACAGGGAACTCTACTTAATGCTCTGTGATGACCTAAATGGGAAGGAAATCCAAAATATAGGAGATATATGTACACATATAGCTGATTCACTTCTCAGTACAGCAGAAACTAGCACAACATTGTAAAGCAACTATACCCCAATAAAAAATTTTTTTTATTTAATAAAATTAATAAATTCCAGAGACCATGGACCAAATTAATATACTGTTGGCTTAGGAAAATATTTGAAACAAAATTCAGCATTTCATATTACTGTACATATCTAACTATAAATTGACAATGAATATAAATTGAGCACTATTTTCCCAATGAAAGATCACTCCAGAAACTTGTTGGCCAACCTGCAAATATAAAAGTTTAGATATATGGATAAAGTGATAGTCATATACTAAAAATCACATATAATACTAAATTATATTTAATTTAAACCTCTTTTTCTCCATGTATTTTTTATGAAATAACTTCATTCAATCTCCTCAGTAGAGCTTTGACATCACTCTCTTTGTCAGATTTGAACTTCTACAGTAATTTAGCAGAGTTTTCCAGGGAATGTCATATTAATTTATAAGGTGAATCATCTATGACATTATTACTAAATGTTGTATCCTACTACTTAAATAGCTATTCTCACAAATTTAAGACACTTGTTTTTCTACTGTGTTGTTTGTTTTGATTTGTTAAACTGTAGTTTTATATGTATGCTCTCTATCAACAGTGTCAACTACTTACCAAATTGATTTTAAAGTGATTTGTAAGGGCCTGTTTACAAAGACAGTCAGTATTTTACCAGAAGAATGACTAAGGATTAATAAACTAACCAAACTTTATCAAATTAATAATTAATGAATTAATACATTTATTTGGCACATTTTTTTCCAAAGACACTGTCAAGTGAACTTGAGATCATGTCAGACAAGTGTGATTTCCTCAAAGATTAAACCAATTTTTTTGTTTTTTCAAAATAAAGTAATTGAGACTTTTGCTTCCAGGAAGATGGAATAGTTGTACTTTTACCTTTTTTTTTTTTTTTCCAGAGTACAAATAAAAACTCTGGACATTCAATTTAAAAATATATAAATAACAGCAATCAAACATAAGAAGACTCTGAAAGGTAGATGGAAAAAGGTGAATTGGCTAGGGATCTTGGGACCCAAGGAATAACCCAGTGTTTCAAGTTCTCTGGTTTTTTTGTTTTGTTTTGTTTGTTTTTGTCTTTGTGGCCATGCCCCGCAGCTTGTAGGCTTTTAGTTCTGTGACCAGGGATTGAACCCAGGCCCTCGGCTGTGAGAGCACAGAGTCCTAATCACTGGACCACTGGGAAATTCCCTCTGTTTTGTTTTGTTTTGTTTTTTTCCTGCTTTGTATATCCCAGACTAATTGCTGTATAACTGAGTAATCTGGAAATGCCAATAGATACAAAACAGAAGCCAGTTTTCTCTAGAACTGCGAAAGGGAGAACCTAAAGAGACAGAAAAATCTAGATAATAGATAATAATTACTCTACTCCAACAAAAGACACTGGAAAAAACTGTGTCCCTACCCAGCTTACACCAAAGCTGAGTAGGGAGCCCAGACTTGCACTCCATCATGTTTTAATGATAGGCTTCAACCCTTACACTGGGTGATATGAGAGAAGGCCAAGAAGGGAGCCAGGACTTTTGTCCTTGACAAGCATTAATGATCCTTCCTTCCCCTATGTGTCAGTAGAGACCACATGAAGAGCCTGGACTTCCATTGGCACCTGGAAGTAAAGAGGCATCTTGTGCCTCCCTGTTTGGAGGTATCAGAGAAGGCCTAGTCTAGAGGTGGACTTTCACCGTACCCCCAGCACTACCAAGGCCTTGCCACTGTAAGTTTCAGTAGAAACTCTACTGTGGTTTCAGTGGAGGTCACATGGAAAACAATAACAAGGCACTTCTACCCTTTCAGTAACAGTGGAATCAGCAAGAGCATAGTGATGAGCCATAAGTCCCACTCCTGCCCAGAAGTAGCAAGATGACTACTTTAGGAATCAATGAGACCAAGTGGGGACCAGACTTCTATGCCACCTGGCAATAAGTTGGTGATCCCGCATTTCCCCTAGTGAATATAATGCCATTCCAGTAGTGACCATCATCTGAATTTTCTTTAAATTAGCCATTCAGATGCAATATAACTAGTGTGACAAGATACCCCAATTCTACAAGGACTGTCCTGGACTACTATGCCTGATGTCCTAGAATAATTATATATTTTGCCTTTCTATCAAAATAGCCTCATTTCCTTAAGTAAGCAAAACAGTTCTGAGGTATAGCCATTTTACAAATCAAAAGATTGGAATATATTGCCTATTTGGTCTTGTCTGGCTGAGACAAGCTATACAGAGCTATATATACCCAGCAGCAGTGTCTTATTGGTGCTCCCATCTTTCCCCAGTTGCAGCATTCTGAGTGCAGCTTTCTTTACATCCTTTAATATAGATTTATACAGTATATTCACTTTGTTCCTGCAATATTATCACAAGGGAGGCATTGATTAGCAAAATAAAATTATCATTACATGCATATTTGTCCAGTTATTGACACATCTGGACAACAAATTGGGTCTAGGCCCTGTGTTTAACTAATTCTGTTATTACAGTTGAATTTGCCAAGTGCTTTGCTTTGTAGCTACAATTATTTTCTTCATCCAAATAGCTCTTTTTTTTTCTGTCCTTTAAAGAAGAGTTTAAAACTTTTCTCCAAAAATTATTTACATGTTTGTATTGCGAAGCGAGCATATCTGATGGCAAAGTTGGTACTTTCAAATTATTTCAGTGGGAAAGGGCAGTGTTAGGGAGGTGCTGAAGCTGGAAAGGTTCAGTTCTAATTTTCCAAAGAAAGTTTAGAGTGTCTATAAGATAACTCTATAAGAAAGCTTATAGGCAAGAGTTTGGTCAAAGGGGACCAACTGGAGATATTGACTAATCTCAACAATCAAAGCTTAGGGGTTTCAAAGTCCAACCTGTAATATTATCAAAATCTAAGACCAGGTAGAAGACTTCTTACCATATGAAGATTAGGGGAAAAACTTAAAACCGGGAAAAAAGGAGGGCTGGCAGAATGAATATGTGCTCAAGTGTCTTAAAACAATAGGGCATGGAATCAATTACTGAGGCAACAACTTGGTTATCTAATTGGAAACATAATAAGGACTGATCTTGATAATAAAATTAAAATGCCATTGTCAGCAGTAAAATCTTCATGCTTGTAACCCTGGCTTGATAATAAGATAGAAACCCCGTTATCAGCAGTAAACTTTCCTAAACATGTCTTTCATCATGGGAATATTTCTTTTAAAGTCATACATACACAAATGAACAAATAAACTTTTAGTTCCTAATTTACTAACTTAAAATCATATTGCTTCGCATTCAAATAAACTACCCCTTGATCTCACTGTCTGCATTTTTCCCTAATCTCTAATATGTTTAGTCAGAAGAGTCTTCATATTGTCCCACAAACTGCCACATTCAATAATCATGACAGCCATTACTTAGAATGTTTTTCTTCCTGTGCTTTTCTTCCTGTTGTTTCAGTTACTATTCAAAGATCACCTACGTCTAGTTTCTCTCTGTGAATATTTTCCTTCTACAAAAACTTTTAAAAATGCTGTAATCTCTATTGAGCCCAGTCCTTCTATCCAATAAAAAGTATATCACATTATTCTGAACTTTTAAATTAAAAAAAAATTTTGATACCTCATGTTTTTTAGTTTTCTTTGCCAACGGAAATGTAAAATTCTAGGAAGATACAAATCATACCTTATATTTCATTATTTATATTTATCTATACCATCTAGTAAAGTTCTGAAAATATATTGTGTGTTGCTATAAAAAAATGATGTTGTACTGTACTGTATTGGGCTTGGAGGTTCAAGAAACTCATTCTGATTAACTTTTCATAAACTGGTGTAACTTATGGATGTATACATGCTCCAAAAAGCTAAGCTTTTAGGACTAGAGGTAATGTTACTGACTCAAGATGTTTTTGTCTTTTTCAGATAGTTTTAAAAATATTTTATCAAGATATATCTGATTCACTATTCTTCTCGCAACTAATATTCTCGCCCTCTGTATTCCTTAGCATAAAATCCAACAAGAACCAGCATGACTAGTTTATACCTCTTTTAGACAGAGCCAATCACATCATGACAGTAATCACCATCTAACAGTCTTGTGCCAAATATCTCATAGCTCTTTACACTATGAGATGGGGTTTCTAGGTGGGTGGTTTCCCCTAGAACATGATATTGGAAGCTGATAGGTCCTGTGTAATCACCATTATGAATTCTACTTGATTGGGTGGCAAGGGAAAGATTTCTGGCTTTGTTTTATTCTTCAGGGTAATAGGATTTTTCCTTTAAGGTACTAAAGATGACAGAAAAATACTAAATATTTTCTTTTCTTATTTTTCCATTAACTAACTATAACTGGCATAAAATATCTTGCTCCACTCTCACCTCCACAAATGTTTGTTACCTAACTCCTGGGCCCCTCACACTCACATTACATTAAAAGCATGGACCAAGATTGTATTTGAAAGTTTTCCTCTCTCTCTTCCCATATACTTGTTTGCAAAGATAGATATATACATGCATAACCATTTTTGCAATTATATATATGTGTATATATATATATATATATATATATATATATATATATATATATACACACACACACACCCAATTAACTGCATCAAAAGGAGTGTGGGATTTAGGATGAATTATTTTAAATTTTGTCCCTTTCTGAGATAATGGAAAATTGAAAAGACTCAGAAGGAAGGCTTTGTTGTCATCACATGGTATATCTTCCTAAAATAATTTACTTTGAGGCCAAAAGAGATAATGGTGACTACATATTTGCTGAATTGTTGTGGTTTTTTTTCATTTGAGACATAACTTTTAGTCTAGAATTTATAAATCCAAGCATTCTCCAAATGCTTACTGTTATTCAGTTGTCTGGACTAAAAAATGTTTGATAATGTGCCTCTTTTCCTGATCTCCCATACCTGCTCCCCACACCACACAAATATTCACTTGTTTATCTTATACAGAATAAGGTAACTTCAACCTAATTTTAGTATCTCTAAGAACAAGCCAGATTTAATTTCATTAGACACTATCAGAAAATTAACATATCATATGATCCAGCAATCCCACTTCTGAGTACTGTATATCCAGAGGAAGTGAAAAACAGCATCTTGTAGAGTCATCTGTACTCCATGTTCATTGCAGTATTATTCACAACAGCCAACATAAGGAAACAATCTATGTGTCTGTCAACAGATGAATGGATAAAAAGGATGTAGTATGTATACACGAGGGAATATTTTTCAGCCATGAGAAAAAATCCTGTTGTTTGTGACAACATGGATGAGACTTCTAAGCATTATGCTGAGTGAAATAAGTCACATAGAGAAAGACAAATACTGTATGATATCCTTTATATGTGGCATCTAAAAAAGCCAAACTCATAGAACAGAGAATAGAGTAGTGGTTACCAGGGGCCGAAGTTTGGGGGAAATGGGGAGATGTGGTCAAAGAGTATAAACTCCCAGTTATAAGATGAATAAGTGCTGGGGGATCTAATGAACAGCATGGTGATTATAGTTAATAATACTGTATTATATACTTGGAAGTCTCTAAGACAGTAGATCGTAAATGTTCTTATCACAAAAAATGGTAATTATGTAATGAGAGGGAGGTATTAAGACTATGGTGGTAATCATTTGCAATATATTTTTCAAAGCAGCATGTATAGCATAAACTTACACGATATTATATGTCAATTACATCTCATGAAACTGGGAAAAAACCAAACAAATAAAGCCAAAAAAACATAATTTTAAGATAATCATTTTAACTATGATCCAGAAGGACCAAATAATATAGTTTATCAATTTTGCAAATCAAATATTTACACATTTTATTATATCAGAAATTTAGAAATTTGGATGTGTCCTATATTCTACAGCTTGTTTTGGTTTGGTGAGGGTATTTGTTCCTTTTATTCTTAATGTATACACAACAAAATAATGGCATGAATCACAACCAATGGCAACTTATATGAGATAAAAATACATTATCAAAATTAGGAAGAAATATTAACATTTAATAGATAGGCCTCATTTAATAAATATTTCACAGGTAATTGTTGAATGTATTTTGGCAAAAGGGAGAATGATAAGTGGTAATAACTCGAAATGCTTTTGTTATCAGCTGTTGAGAATTATAACCAGGAAAAGTAAAACACAGTAGTTATTCTAAAAATAAATAAATCAAGAAAATAAGATGTAACATAGTACATAAAGAGCTCAGGGATTCCTGTACATGAGATGTATTATACCAAATAGATAAAAGCCTCTTTCATTACCTCTTTCATGAATATACAGATGATGTGATGTTCCAGAGCTATTAATCTATCACCTCGAATGGGCGTTAAAGCCTAGTTTGCTAATAAACACCCGTGTTACAATCATTAAAAGTAGTACATCATGGACTGTTTATCCTCTGAATGACATGTGGAAAGAGCTTTTGACATATTTTTTTTTTATCTACAGAAACTCTTCTCTTAAAACTTCTCTCATGAATCAGAATTGTAGCCCATTTAGTGCAGCAGCTTCAAATAAGTGGCAGTGCATAGTATCCTTCTTTGTCGTTTTTGTAGCTATGGTTTTCAACCATGTGAGTTTAAAATAAATGAGCTAGACTTGCTAAGTAGATGGGCAATCAGATTGAGGAATTTGTGTCTCTGAGCTCTTCTATTCCACGTAAAAATTTTCTGTGAAAAGCACTGAAGTGAAAACTCCATACATTATGTTTGCAAATGAACTTGTGAATATGCCATTAAGAACAGGAATTTTAGTGGAGTCAAGTCATGGTTATGTGCCAGATTTAGACATGTCACAGATGATAGCAATGCCTCCTCACTTTATACTACATTATTTAAAATAAATAATGTAGCAAAACTTACTTTCCAGTAATTACAAGTACTTATAGTACTAGTATGTGCAAATTGCTTTTTCAAGCATTTAGCAGTTATTCAATCTTTAAATAATTCTGTGAAGTGGGTAGCAGCAAGAATTCCAGAGTACAGGAAAGAAAATGATAAGTAGATAGGTTAAGTAACTTGTCCAAAGTTTCACAGAAAAAGGGTGAAAGAGTCAGTTTTCACAGACAAATAATCTGACCCTGAGTCCATATTCTTACCAACTAGTATATTATCTCTATACATATATTAATGCACACTTTTAGAGAGTTTGTTTGCTTATAATGAAAAGTATGAAGATATCTATTCATTCTTAGTCAGGTATAAGTATACCTAAATCATCCAGTATATAATACCCAGTGCCAGTTGGTCATAGGACTGTTTTCTATAAAATATTGTCCTAAAAATATATGCCATTATAGTATCCTGGTAATCTATAGTTTTCCCATTTTCTGATAGCAGATTTAAAGCCTCAGCAGTGAAAATTTGTACAACACATTAATTGGATGTTCTCAAGCAGTAAGCCCTCAAGCACCACGCTATGACCCGCTCAGCCAGTGAGAGCTCACACCCACCATCCTGTGTTAAGTATTCTTTGGTAATATGTGGTGTGCTATGGCCGTTCCTCTTCACCATTCATACCATTCTCTTGAGAAAATATGTAACTTATATCGGCTGACAACTTGTAACCACGTGATACTAGAGACTTGGTGTTAAAATGCAGATTTTAGTATCACAAGAATCTTTGGGGATGTGGTAGAGAAAAAGAGGTAAAGTTCAGCAAGCAATTGGAGTTTCAGGGAAGCTCTTTGACATAAAATACATTAGAAACATTGAATACAGCTTGGGAGAAATGACCAATAGCTGTGCAAATGGAAGGTAGAAGGAAGTATGGACGGGGAAATAGCATTTCTTTGGAAGATTTGAAAATAGCAGAAGGGTATTTTCATAATTTATATAATCTTATATTTCTATTTAGATACCTCCCACCTTACTAACAGAATATGCCTATACTGAATAGTAAGAATGAGTCTGAAGTAAACTTATGGGTTCATTTAGGGTCAATTTTGAGATTAAACTGGTTGGGAGAGAAATAGCAATGTATGTGTATTTGGAAGACAGAGACGGGGAAATAATATGCCAGTGAAACGGAAAGGAATATGAAAATGAAACTTTGCCTTTTAATGGAAAACTGTGATGATAGAAATAAAATCTAAGATTCTGACTTCAAATCCGTAAGATGATTTTTAGATACTAGTATTTCTAAACTCAACATGTATTGTTTGCCCTGTGAGCATTTTTTTATTATGGATTATTTATGTTAAATTTAATTTCAAGTTACAAGGTTACTCTGCCATAATTCACTTTGATAATAGTTACTTACCTCTTGTCCTTTTGCATTATTACCTATTTCCCCATTTTCTGAATTAAAACTTATCCATTCTTCACTTTATGATTTCCAAACCTGCCATTGCTATTTTCCATATATTGATATCATCTGTGATGCTCTGTTAAACAAGCATTAACATTTCGGGGTTAAATGCAAGCAATGTAACTAATATACTCCTCTCTTATATACTATAAAGGAAGTGAGTAAGATCACTAAAACCAGGATAGAAAGAAGAAATGGGAAGGAATAAGACTGTATTTTTGTATGTATTTTTAAAATATGTTACACAAATTATTTTATTATTCCTGGTACTGATCTGATTTCCTTCTCTGCCCTTTGGCTTTTATATGATGTACAGCTTATGATAACACCAGTATTTCTCAATAGAGTTACAATGATATTACATACCATTAGAAACACATAATTCTATTATTATCAATGATAGTCATGCATTGGAGTAGAAATATGGTACCATATTCCAGCAGAAATATTTGATGTTTGCAGTTTGAGACTGTTTTAATGTTACTCTATCACCATTATCTGATATTGTGTAATGTACTTGAGAAAAGTACTGTCAAACAACTAAGAAAATATGATATGTTTTCAAATGATGACAGGGTTCATAACTTATTGGTATACATGGAAGGAAAAAATCATTTTTCTCACTGGAAGAAAAAGAATACCTATTACTATGAAATCTTCTTGGGAAGCATGCTTATGAATTTTTAATGAAGCTAATACAAAAACTCACAAAATGTTTGGTTATAAAACATGAACATATTTATGTCTCTAAGCACACAATCCAAATTTCCAAGTAAAATGCAAGATGTCTTTTGAAAATATCAATTCCTTTTTAAAACTCTCGATGAAAAAAAGTCTTTTAAATCCACATATGTCTCTACATAGTTGAAATAAAGTTTTTATCCTGACTGTATCATCAGGTGTATGTGTGACAAAAGCAGATAGCTTGGCTTAGCGTGTATACAGCATTTCACATGTTTTGGCATTAATATTGCAAATGTAAACAAAATTATGACTGCTAATTTAAACTTTATTCCACTTATGTATTTTTCAATTGTTAAAGTAATTTGTCATATGGTAACTCTATACAAAAAATGATGTCAATGCACATGAGTAATTATCAGTTTGGGATTATAAAGGTGAATATTAGAAGGATTAATATCAGTTCTTTAATATTTATAAGGAATTTTTTATACCTTTCAAAGATATATACATATGCAAGGGAATATATTAGGCATGCTTAAGTGTCTGGGGATGGATAACTTCATATATTTCAAGGGTATATACACATGCAAAGAATATATTAAGTATATTTGAATATCTAGAGGTAAGACAAAGAAGGAAATGAGGGTGGAGGCTTTCACTCATTAATCATTATTTTATACCCATTAATAGAGATGATGAAATTATTTCTTTGATTCTGAAAAACAAGTACAGAGAGATGTGTGGGTTACATTTTTTTACAGAGTTGAAGAATAGACCTGTTGTTATTTTTTAAAATATGTATATTTTAGAGTGGTTTGATGATGTTAAATTGAAATGGCTGATACATTTCCACAAAATAAATAATTTCTTCTTACATATTTAAAATTCTTTAAAAGAAAATATTGCAATTTTGGTCCTAGTTATTCTGGACTATTTGGAATTTGACTTATTTCCCTGCAATAAAGAAATGGAAAATTTAGGAAAATATATAAAAGAAGTGTTTCAGCACAGAGATGTGATTTTTTTTTTTAATAAATTTATTTATTTTTGGCTGCATTGGGTCTTTGTGGCTGCGCATGAGCTCTCTCTAGTTGCGGTGAGTGGGGACCACTCTTCTGATGCGGTGCGTGGGCTTCTCATTGCGGTGGCTTCTCCTGTTGCCGAGCACAGGCTCTAGGCGTGCAGGCTTCAGTAGCTGTGGCACAGGGGCTCAGTAGTTGTGGCGCACGGGCTCAGTAGTTGTGCTCGCATGGGCTTAGTTGCTCTGCGGTATGTGGGATCCTCCTGGACCAGGGCTCGAACCTGTGTCCCCTGCATTGACAGACGGATTCTCAGCCACTGTGCCACCAGGGAAGCCCCAGAGATGTGATTCTTGAGAACAAGGAAGCCCATGAGGCAAGCACCACAATCACTGCAGCTTCTAGCTTGAGAATATTTCCAAAATATTGTAGGTAAACGGAGCCAAAACAGAGCGTGACAGTCTCACTGGGTAAAGGAAAATAGATTGAATTTTAGAATGGTGCAGAAGACTGAAATTTAGAGAACTGAGTAATGAGAGATGGTTGGTCAAGAAGTACTAGCAATCTGGGTCACTGAAGAATCTTGAACAGCATGTGTTGAAAGTAAGGCTCTCTAAGGCCTAACACAACATTGAAGTAACAAGAGGCCTTAAAATTAAATATTTCTCATGTGTAATAGAGATCTTATTTGTGTCTCTCTTTTGTGAAAACCTGGATGTCCCTCAGACATAACTGCTATGAAACAGAGATTTGGACAGACAGATAGTAAATGACCCTTTAGGAAAATATCAAAGTCAGTGCTACCCAATGCCAAGCTATCTTGATCACATATTTGTTTTGAATCTTTACCTGGAGAAATGAAGTGGTTAAACAGTGATTTAATAGAACTAATACTTATATCCAGCCCAATCATTCTTTCAGAAGTGCCTGATAGTCATGAATATGATGAGTCAGAAAACAATTCTGTAACTGAAAATGCCCAAGTGAACAGTTGAATGCAAAGCACTCAGACCATTTGTTTTCAAAATTCTACACCTATTATTTTCCTTTCTGAACAGAAACCCAGTTCTGTATCTGAGAGCACCAAGATAATTTATTAATTTAAAACTCTATAGAATAATAATTTACTGCAAGGTTTAATGACATTTTTACATTGAGGATTGGTTCACATTTTACTTTATTTTCTTCAATTTTAGTTACATTATAGAAAACATTAAGAAATGTCATCCTTCTAAAGACAGAGTCAAAATGTTGTGGTCTTTAATGATTTAATATTGAATAAGAAATCCAAGGTGTTTTTTAATTCATAGTTCTACATGCCTACAATGTGGATAATGTTTACAAATATACTTGCCATTTGAATTCATTGAACTGTTTTGAAGATTCAGAAATTCCTAATACTTGTCAAAAAATAGAAATATAATGTAGTCAAGGGACTTCCCTGGCGGTCCAGTGGTTAAGACTTCACCTTCCAATGAGGGGTGCAGGTTCGATACCTGGTCACGAAGCTAAGATCCTATACGCCTCGCAGCCAAGGAACCAAAACATAAAACAGAAGCAATATTGTAACAAATTCAATAAAGACTGTTAAAAAATGCTAAAAAAATAATGTAGGCAAGATCCTGAATTTTCTGAGTATTGAAAAAAATGCCTAATGTCAAATGACATTTTTTAACCTCTAACGCCATCCTGATTTGGCTAAGTGAATAGAGAGGAGAGGCAAATTAATTTGGAGTTCACACTAGAATTGGTAATTACAATCTTTGTTTGCCCTCAGTTTTTTTTTTTTGTGGTACGCGGGCCTCTCACTGTTGTGGCCTCTCCCATTGCGGAGCACAGGCTCCGGACGCGCAGGCTCAGCAGCCATGGCTCAGGGGCCCAGCCGCTCCATGGCATGTGGGATCTTCACGTACCGGGGCACGAACCCGTGTCCCCTGCATCGACTGGTGGTCTCTCAATCACTGCGCCACCAGGGAAGCCCTTGCCCTCAATTTTGAAAGAAGAAATATGTTTTCGAGTTTCTAATTACATGTCACCAAGTATTTTATTCCAGGTTTTGTAATTTGACAAGCAGACATTTTAAAATATTTGGAAGAATTTTTAAAATTAAAATGTATTTTCCAATGCCTACATTAAATAAAATTAAAGACAAATATAAAGGCAAATAGTGAATTCTATAACTCAGCCAGCCAGCTACCTATCTATCTATCTGTCTATCTATCTATCTATCTATTATACTCTTACACCAATCATTGTAAGAGTTTTCCAATATTAATGAAAACTCTTTGGAAACATCAGTTTTTTTTCTTGTAATATCTGACTGCACTTACATATGGAAATTTCCCTGTTTACATTTTTTTTTTTTTACATACAACTACTATATGTATGCTCATGCAATACAGATGGAGTACCATATACTATAGGTCTAAACATTTTAAAGTTTTAAACCAAGATACAGCTATTGTCCAACCTCTTTCCCCAGACTTGGACCCTGACACCAGGTCTCCCCATACACCTTACCTGTACAAGCCAGAGACTTTCAGGGCACCTTTCACCCTAGGGCAGTCCTAGGGCTGGAAGCCAGAGGAGTGACATGGATTCAGCTGAGACTGAAGGGGCAGAGCTGGAACTGTGTGGATGACTCCCGAACTATGATAGGGACTGAGTGGGTCACACTCCTCAGAGAGCTGAATGGACTGCTTTCCTGTCCCCACAAATAACCTTACCTGTTCTGATTTCCAGGCAATTAGTAAGGTCTTTCAAATTAAGACCATCTAAGCAGAGGGAAGGAGGGAAACATAGTTATCTATTTGGTTACACATTTTTTTATTGATTTGGGTGGCCAGCTTAAAACAAAAACAGTCGAATTTCCCAAGGCCAAGGTTATACTTTTCTACTTACCTGCCATCAACACACACTACACAAATACACACAATTCATGTACACACTGGTGTACTCTCAGACCCACATTTTTTCAACAGGAGAACCTGGTTTATCTCACACATCCTTTCCTGTATTTATTGTGTACTCAACAAATTGCTAAAAATTCAGAAAACATGTTTTACAAGGACAAAAAGAAAAAAAAATGTTTCAATGTTTGTGGTAGACAGAATCATCTAAAACATGTAGCTAATGACAAGGGCTTCTCTTTGCTCAGGTCTATCTAAGGACATTTTTTAACATTACTGCTAAAAGTATAAGCAATCTCAGAGGCTTAATTTCAATACATAATTGCAGTGTACCCTTAGGGTGAGAATAATGTGAGTGTGCTCTCACCTGTTACCTGGAATGGATTATAGCATGTACATACATTTGCATAATATATTTTCATAATTTTTAATACATGGCTCTATAAATTTTTATGATCTTGCATGTGTTTCAGAATAATCAGACTCCCTATTATATAAAATGTAGTTTACATGGTATTTTGAAATAACAAAAGATGTGAAAAATTTGGCTCCTTTTGTTATATGAGTTGTCAAGGTGACTGGAGAAGATAATCTTTTTGAAGATCCTGGAAAATTCTTGGCAAAATTGTAGCTAGGAAACAAACAAAACCTTGTGAAGTGCTCCTCTTGTTTAAAGACGTATCTCAAGCCTATAAAAATTTATATCAAGATATGTTCTCAGTATTCAAAAATTCTCCTAGGGCTTTTAAAGATGTTAATAAATAGACCTTGGAACGTCTACTAAAAAGAGATAAGAAAGTTATTGTAGCCATTTTAAGATAGGAATAGAAGTTATAGCAGACACATGATATAGAAATGGGGGACTTTCTGGTGGTGCAGTGTTTAAGAATCCGCCTTCCAATGCAGGAGACATGGGTCCGGTTCCTGGTCTGGGAAGATCCCACATGCTGAGGAGCAACTAAGCCTGTGCACCACAACTACTGAGTCTGCACTCTAGAGACTGCAGGCCACAACTACTGAGCCCATGTGCCACAACTACTGAAGCCCACGTACCTAGAGCCATGCTCAAACAAGAGAAGCCACCAAAATGAGAAGCCCGCGCGCTGCAAAGAAGAGTAGTCCCCACTCGCTGCAACTAGGGAAAGCCTGTGCACAACAGCAAAGACCCAACACAGCCAAAAATAAATAAATAAAGAAAGAAAAGAAAAGAAAAGAAATGGGACCTCACCTAGTCTAAGGAACTGTGAAGTATGGCTTGACAAAGTGATAATAAAAGTAATATCTAAAGATGAATTAAAGAGGTAAAAGGGGAGAAAGATTATTCTATGCAGAAATATGTTCAAAGTTCCAGCGTTAAGAGAATGGGTACAATACTGAAAGAAAATGAGGTTCATGCAGAGATGGCTTCCCTAGGTTTTAGAATTCCAACCTTTCATTTGCTCAGAACTTTATATATCTCTTCTTTAATTATTTATCTGAAGTTGAAACTAATTTTGACAGCCATTCTTATACTTCTTATGCACTTACCATTTAGTAGACAAGAACATTGGGAATCACTGAACCACTGCAAATAATTCACTAATGACTTTGGTTAAATATCTATATACACATCATGCTGGCTGCTATTGTCACTATGAGGCTAACATTCCTTTTCATTTACCAGTCTGTACCCTAAAAGAGATTCTAAGTTTCATGTTTTCCCTTTCCTTTTCCTCCCCACCAAAATTTTGAAACTTAGCATGCAGTTTATTTTACTTATGGAAATTGGCACTCAGTCACCAGCCTGCTGCCCAAACACACACTTCAGCTCTCTCTGCTGATTCCTGATCAACATCATTATTTTTGCTCAGTGTCCAGTGTAATGAAGAAATGAAAAGATAAGTGTTCATGACTGCCTTACTTCTGGACTGGAAGTATGTAACCTTATTTTTGAGTTACGGTGGATACATTTGAGACTGAAACGTTCATTGACATATACACACTACTATATATAAATGGATAATGAATAAGAGCCTGCTGTATAGCACAGGGAAGTCTACTCAATAATCTTTAATGGCCTATATGGGAAAAGGATCTTAACTAAAAGTAGATATATGTGTATGCATAACTGATGCACTTTGCTGTACACCTGAAACTAACACAACGTTGTAAATCAACTATACTCCAATAAAATTTTTTTTAAAAATCACGATTTTCATAAAGCCATTGGTATTTTGTGGTCATAGCCATGTATCAAAACTTTAATAAATAAACAGCAGAGAAGTGATTTAAGTCATTTTTTAAAATAAATTTTTCCGTATTTTATACAAGCAGTCTATTTTCTAACATGTTGCTGTGACCCTTTTCTGATACTGTGTTTTATATAAGAATGGGAGAACACTGCAAAATGTAAGCCAGAACTGACACATATGATAGAGAAGTAAGGCATTAGAAAATCCAGTAACTAAAGAATTAAATATTTGAACTATATAAAATTATTACAAACAAGACAAAGCTAATATGGCTTGGTCAAGAGGCCTTAAAATATATATGTCTATGCAGAGTAATATTGTTTCTCATGTGATGTTATTTTCCTTTCTTTCAATATTATGTATTCTGGTTAAAATAAAGTTTTGAGTTTTTGAAAAATTCTTAAATTTAATTCTAAAATGGGATTTATTTACTTTTGCCAAATCAATCTAATATTACTTTTTTCCCCCTACTTGGTCTGGTATGTAGTTTAGGAAGGAAAAAGAAAAAAAGCTATCTTGACTCTGCAGCTTTGATATTATTGACCTTGTCAAATCCAAGAAGGATGACAGGAGAAAACACATTTTTCAGTGGTATAAGCTGATAATATTCAGTCAAGTCGACATTTAAGGATCGTTTCTAATCACATTTAGACTTGAATCTCATGCTACTCTTGGTAAAGATTTTCTGAACCTTAGAGCCTTTTGAACTTAAGAAGGAACAGTCTGATCTTTGTGAAAAATGCTTGTTGATTAAGAAAAATGGACACTGATGAAGGAATGGACCATAAATTCAAATGTAACCAAGAAAAATCTCTAGAAATTTCTGAATTTTTACTTTAATTTAGATGGACATTAATCTACCATGTGAAATGTGGTAGGAGATTAGGCATATGACATTTTCTCAATTGACTTTTAAAAAATACAAACTGCTTTTGACTATCTCTCTTTTATAATTTGTGTACAATGGGTTCTCCTCTTATTCATGGGTTAGATTCTGAAGTCATACTGCCAGAAGAAAAATCACAATGTTGTCAGAGTTACTCTTGAGAGTCCTGTAAATTGTCCTTTAATTTTCAAAACCCAGGACCTCAGATTCTGAAAAGAACTTGTATTTTATTTATGCATATAAATACTTCCTCCTTGCCCTGAAATAATGGAGTTCAAGGATTTGTTTGAACCAAAAATTATTCTATCTCTTACTTTAAAAAAAAAACCTCTCTGCCTCTCCTTTCTGTTCTCTTCAATCTGTCCCTTTACTCCTACATCTACCTCTACCTTAATCTCTTCTCTCTCAGCCATATCGTTGCAAACCAGCAAATTAATGTGTGTGATGTTATTCCATCATACTGTAATGGATGCAGCTGATGTAAATCAAAGACTACAACAACATTATATATTTATATGAAAAAAGTTGCAATTTATCGGTAAAGAAATGATATATCTAGTTAGGCCTTACCACATATTTTCCCAGCCTCCAAACTCTTGTAAGATATGAATGTAAGATATCAGTAAGGACCCTGGAACACTCTGAGTTCTATTCATTTGTTCTCCACTCAACATCTGAATTAAACTCGCTGGATTGTTCATTTAACTCTTTAATAGCTACAATACTCTTATTGGCTCCTTCCTTTTCAGTCAAGAATTTATCCACGGTTACCTTTATCCATGTATGTGCCACGGCTCTATTTTTTCTTGCAATGGGAGTTTAGATGGTTCATAATATAACATACATAGTATCATTATCTCTATGTACGTCTTAGCTAGAAAAGCCACAGATTCAGATAAATGTAATCCCTAAACTTGAAACAATGCAGTCATAATCCTGTAAGATTCACTTTATTATCTATAGAGAAAAGCAAAAAGACACACTAAATTTTTGACTTGAACACCAGTGTATGAAATTGTAACACATAAGAGTATATTCCTATTAAAATAAATCTTTACAGAAAACGATATTTCAGCAAAGCTAAAGATTAATTGGCAGTGATACTTTGCCTTTACAACTTCAAGATAGAGATACAATGAAAATATTCTCTAACTCTCACTCAAAATTCAATTTGTTTTGTTCCACTACTATTTAATTGCCTACATCATCTGGAATTCAGCTGTGAATAGAGCAAACAAAATGTCTGGTAGATATATTTGATTTCTGCTCAAAAAATTTTCTGTAGAAATGTTGGCAAAAATATTTTCCTCTAGAATTCAAGTCAGTGCTTTTAAAATCTGACAAATATTTTCCAAGGTTGAAAAGTAGTTATAAAACAAGGTGAAATCAAAAGCAAAGTTATTGGAAAACATCTGTTACCTAAAAAACTACTTATAATAAAATACCTGAAAAAATAATAAATAAATAAAGGTACCAGAGAATATGAGGTTTATAGTAACATATTTAATGTGACTGACCTTCCCTCCTCTCTCTTCTAAAGATATTTTCAAGTACAACTGCCTAATGTAAAATGATCCTCTTCTTAATCTTTTATGGCCATTTTTATTCAGGCTTCATAGTAAATTGAAATGAGTTGGCATATCTGATTCAGCCTATTAGGCAAAAGGAGTAGTTTAGAGAAACTAATAAATCCAACTGATATTAGCCTTGTTTTTTGTCCATTCTACTCGAACCTAAATTACTAATTAATATTTTTAAATAAGCATGGTATTCTTAGGGGTCATCTAGCCAAATGTCCTGAAACCTAGAATCTTTTTGTTAATATACTGGAATTGAGAAAATTTACTCGTTAGAATAAACTTTGTACTAGAAAGTAATAATTGCAAATTTTAGAGAGCTCATCACGCATCCAATGTGATGTTTCATTGTGTTCTACATTCTGTCCAATATGACAAATTGCCCAGAATGGATGGGTTAACAGAAATGTTGTCCATTCCTTTTAAGCCTATTTTATTAATGTTAAGGTAATCTGTGGTGTCTTCCCAGTAGTTAGTTACAAGGAAGTATAACTCTAAACATGTGGATTGAATTTTATTCTTTGTTATCAATTGTCCATGAACTGAGCTCCATATTTTGTATGCTTAACAGTATATTTAAACAATATTAATTTAGTAAAACTGATGTAATAAGTGACATTTTTTCATACCTTTACTTTCTAAAGTACATTATGTCTAAAATTAACATAACTCTAGTGAAAAGAAATGTCAGATGGAGAAAAGCAAAATATTCTCTTTAAATAAAATATTCCACTAATGTGCACAGCATATTTTTTCATATTTGTAAGACATTTCTTTAGCTACTTTCAGTGCTATAGGCCTATTTTCTATTTAACTAATTATGAACATTTTATTTTAATAATTCTTTAAACAATGGCCAAATCATTTACAATACCCTGACTATTAAAGAAAAAATGATATTTTCTGGCAATAAATCATATCAGTTCCCTTGAAATTAATGTGCAAAAATATTCCAATAAAATGCAAATCTGATAATTTTTACAAAAAAATTTTAATAAAAACTTAAAATGTGAAATTCTGCCTTTTAATGTAAGTTATAAAGAAATAGACCCAATTAACTAGGTCTTTCTCTCTGTAGCTAAGGATATAGTATTTTTGGTTAACATGTTAGCTTTATTATAGTAACCTATTATTACAGTAATCTATTATAACAGTTATCCATAGTAACCTATTATCTATGGTATCTATTATCTATTTAGGTAAAGTGATGGAAACTACTTACTCCCCTCCAAGAGTTCAATACCCTGTTTATAACCCACTTACAGTATTAAGATAATGCATATAAATATATATACTATTATGGAACTATATGATAATTATACTTGCTTCATTATTTAACATTAATATCAATATGTTTTAAATATTATTTCTTATCAGCCATGTATAATGTATTTTACTTTTATTTTATTTGTGTATATTTATCTCAGATTTCTAAAAAAATGTGTTAAATGTATAGGTGTAGCTATCCATGATCATTTGCTATAAATTCTTATTGATTTTTTTGCCTTGAAATTTCCTCTGAAAAATATATTAGTGTTGGAGTTCCTGCCCATGAGAAAACTATAGCTAGGCAAAAATTTTGTACAAGTGTGGAGGCATGCAGAAAATAACTTATTCCATGCAACGCTAGCTCAAATAAGTGTTGAAGTTTTACATTTGGAGGGAAGAAGAAAAGCACAGGGAGTTCATAATTATGCCAGAACTTCCCTAACTTATAGTGTTAGATATACGCTTTGTGTATGTGTATATTTTGTATAATTCTTAGTGATTATAGCTTGATGGTATGATCATAAAATATTCTATTTTTTCTAGACTACTATAATTAGAAAAAGTATTTGCAAAAGCTATCTGACTTGTGGCATGTCAAGTGTTATATTGTCCTATTGTGCCTTTTAAAAGAATATTTCTGCGTATATCTCATTGACTCAGACTATGTTACAAGGCAAAACACTTGACTTCTAAAGAAGGTGAAACATCATTAGTTGGCTACATTATCAAGAGTGCTTGAATGTTGGCTAGAGAATTAACAGTATTTGTCTTACATCCATTCTCTAGGGCAATAAAAATATACTGAATTAGCACATATTCTGCAATATAATTATAGTAGAATTTTCAGAGAACTTTTTTAAAAATTGCATTTTTCACTAAAAATACTATTAGAAAAGCTAATTACATGATCATCATCTCTACTATATATACTTGCTTCTGGTAAAAGAAAAATAAATTGATCATCTTTAGGAAATGTAGTGTGATGATTTTGCAATTAAACAAGTCTTTCACCACTATGTGATATTAATTATTGCCAAACAATCAGTGTATTAGGAAGATATTTCTTTTAAAATTAATTTATTAGTCGTTGAAAAATAAATGAATAGAATGATGTAATTTTCATGAATACCTGGGGTTTACTGAGCGGTATCATATTGACTATCCTTCCTAATCTTGGAGGTATTGAGACCTGACAGCCATAAAAGTAAATAGCTGGAAATACAAGGAACATAACTTATTCAACCTGACAGAAAACCAACTGGCTGTAACTTTTCTGTTCAGTGCAATGCATTCATTGTCAAGAGATGCAAAGCAATATGTAATTAAAACATCTCGAAATCATACCAATGTGAGGCACTAAAACTTTTATGAATCAATATCATCCCTTTCTGCAGGAAACTTGAGTTGACTGAATTGTTTGTCTGTAATTGGAAAACATCTGCCAAGCCATGAACTTTGTTGTCTTGTTTGGGCAGTCTTTCCCTGAGGGTTTGACAAAAAGCAACATGAAAAGTTACTGGAAAATGACCTAAAATATTATTGAAGAGTACACAGATAATTTGACTAAATAGTGATAACTGTGTATTACATGACTAAACATGAACAGATTTATACCAGAGTGGCCACAAAGTGAAGATAACAAATGGACATACTGACATGGTATTAAAAGGGGAATAGTCATTAATTGAGATGTTTTGGGGACCAAACTAATGCTTATTATAAATTGCATGTATTAGGAATTTTTCAAGACATGAGGTACTATTTATTTAATTACTGATTCAGTATGAAATGTGTGCTTTATAAGACGATGTACATTTATATATCTATAAAATGGTGCTTATTGCGTTTATACTGTCTACATGGTACTATCTCATCTGCACTCAATCCACTAAGAGCAACCTCTTTTTCATAAAGAAAATATATTTTCTTTGCATTTTATTGTTTCAGTTCTTTAAAAAATGTAGTGTTTCCTTTTTTGATCAAGGTACATATCCAAAATATTTGTACCACCCAACGTCCTCTATCTATCAGAAAGCAGGTACTTGTGCCTATGATGCATGCTTTTGCTTCCCACAACATACCCCAATGATTTCAGCTGGACTTTCCTGGTATCAGTTAAAACAGGAGATTTTCTGAAATTATAGATGCCTGTGAGAAATTATTCTTAAATATCAAATCAATTATTTTCTAACAACAACTCTGGAATGACCTCTACCTCTAGGTCATATACACTGAAGGAGGTTTGGTGATTTTTAGGCTATTACATATTTCCAAATTGCTCTTCAAAGTGCTTGTGACAATTTATAACCCTCTCCAACTGGCAGTAAAAGATAACTCACTGATATCTTTTGAAATACATGGTAATATCAACCTTTGTGTTTTATTCTTCCTTAACTGATGAGCATGGTATGCTATTGTACATTGTGCTTTTAATTTGTATTTTCCTATATGCATGTGAGAGTGAGCATCTTTTTACTACTTTATTGATTCTTCAGCTTTCTTTTTCATTCTATTTTCTGTGAATATTTTTAACCCATTTTCTATTGCCTTTTCCTTTAAAATTTTGGCATTCTTAAGATGTATACTTACATATTTTTTCTTAAATTATTGCATCACAAATATCTCCTTTCCATTAGTGGTTTAATTATGGCCCCTTGTGGAACAAAATTTTGTTTTAATTTTTTTCCACAAGTGTTTCCATATTTTTGTTCTGTTGTTTAATACTCAGTTTTAGTTGTTTATAGTTGTTATTATGGCAACTATAAATTGAATATTTCATAATTTTTAATACTTGTATATTAATGTAAAGGAACATGGCTACTTATAGTACATCCATACTGGCTAAACTTTTTTTCATTAGTTCTAAATAGTTTTTGTTTTAATTTTAGAGAGTCAAATAATATTTCCTGTTCTTTTCCAATTTTGTATCTCTGATTTATTCTATAGCCTTATTGCCTTGTTTAAATCTCTCCATATGATATTGCCAAATGAACGAAAGAGACCTTATGTGTCTCTTTTGTTCATTTTTCAATATCGTTAGCCTATCACTTTAAAAGAATTGCTTAGAGTATTTAACCACTGTTGTTGTTGTTGTTGTTTCTAAGCATGAATGAATGTCATATTTCATATGCTTTTCTGTGTTTCTATATGATAATCACTATTTTCATCTTAGCCAGTGTGATAATATACATAAGTATAATTTTAGGAATTGAACTATCTTTACATTCATTAAATAAAACTATTTAATCATAATCCATTTTTTTAAAATAAAACCACTTGATTAAATATATGCTAAACTTTTACTGAGGTCTTAACATTTGACTTATTAAAGTTTTCAGTCCTTTATTCTTTATTATAGTGTTCTTACTTGCCCTTGTTATCATGATTATGACATTTTCACAAAATAAATTAGGTAATGTTAATTTTCTCTTCAAAAAATATTATATTATATGTTCCTTGAGAGTTTGGTAAAATTTATGTATAAATTTATTTGGATTTGGCATTATATTAAGGCAGCATATTTACATATTTACTTTCCTAATGATTATTGGGTATTCAGGTTCTTAATATTTAAGGGGTAAATTTTGAATGTTTACAGTTTTGAGAAAATAATAAAATTTTTATAAGATCACATATGAAAACTTATAATGGAAAATCATATGGGAGTTTTAGCTCTTGTTTTCAAGAAGAAAGAGGGGATTAGAATGTTCCTTTTACATCTGGTGCTTTTCACGTGCCTTTAACTCAAAATAACCCTTATGCCAAAGTAGCATATTTTAAGAATGTGTCAGAAAACCTAAAAGACTGTATCGTCTTAAATGGAAATCTCTTAAAGATTTTATAACAATTTTAATTTTTTTGTCAACCCCTAAATGTTCTTATTAGTCAAAAGTTGTAAAGTTTCTTAAAGCAGAAGGAATTAAGGTTTTCATACCTCACTACACTATTTTATTTTCCAGTACATTTGTAAAGAAAGATATGCAAGTAGTAAAATTAATTGTGACAATTAGAGACAAATATACTAAATACCAGAGATTTGGGAAGAAAGAATTGTATACAAATGATCAGGCCTACGTTAGAGCTTAAATCATTATTTAAGTGGTCTGTTAAATCATAGTAGAGCTATAAATGCATAGTAAAACTACAAATGGCTCTGATTTTGGTTGTAGCATTTCTATTAAAGCTCCTCCATTTTTCACAGTTATATAGTTATACACAATTAGGCAATGTTTACTTATACAAAATCAACCTGTATCAAAGCCTCTTGCTCAAAAAGATCTACCATAACAACTTACCCTCATGTCTAGAATATTAATATTCAATATTGATTTGCTTTCATTAAGGCATAATTTTTTATCAAAATGCAAATACTCCTGACATCTATACTTAATATGTTTGATATCTAGTTGTCATACATGGCCCAGAGCAAATTAAAAATTCTACAGAGGTAGTTTTAGTGTTGGTGTGGAAAGGAATGTGCTGAAAGGAGAAAGCAAATATTACAGGGTAATTGTAGGATACCTGGATCACATCTCAAATTTTGGGAGCATCCACAGATCATTAAAATAATCAGTAGAATTAGATATCACTCTCCAAATATGCAAAAACATTAAATCTGTACCTATTTATTGGGAAATTTTAAAAATTACCTAATAGATGAGTGTTTTCACAAAACTGTCATCTACTGACCACAAAAGGAAAGTCTTTGTTCAACTACAGTAAAAGGAAGAAAAGAAAACCAAGAAAAATGCAATTTAGACATGACTATGGGGTCTAAGTCAAACATAAAATAGATTTTAAAAATTTAAAGTTACATTAAGCAAGGTATAGAGAAAGAGTAAAGATTTGATATGTAAGTGGGTCAAACTTAGAAAAGATTCATATTTAAGAAATAGAGAAAGGAGATTCTGAAAATGTTACTTTGAGAGGTAAAATGAGCCTTCATTAATGTGCTTTGAGAAAAGTAAATAAAATTTGGATTCCGTATCAATTAGTATTTGACGTTAAGCGTTGCCTTCTTAAGTGCAACTCGGAGTGAAATTTGAACCTCATGGGACCATAGCTTATATCTGCGCCACACTGTCAATTGCTTTAGTTAATGTACAGTAAAGTGTAAAGTAAACCCTGAATTTGAAAGTGAGGGAAGAAATTTTTTTCTTCATGCTCATTTATTTCACTCACAAGCCATGAAAAGAAGAGTCACATACAGAAAAGTGGGGCCTTTGTTGTCGGAATTGGGATGTGTTTTGAATTTTACTTGTTGAAGAAATACAGCTCAGATGTAAAAGATTTGTGTCTCCTCTAGGAAAGGTAACTATCTAATTACTTTTCCACAACACTATCTTGAGATAATAAGATTCAGAACAATAAGTTGATTTAAAAATTATCAGGTTTATTTGGAAAAACACATAAAAGTATATAATTGTGTTGGGATTTTATAAGAAATATCTGAAAAGTTAGCACATGAATGACTTGCTATTTCCTATACTTGGGGATAAAAAATAGCTTGGCCCTCATTTCATTCCTAGAATTAGAAATATTAGAACAAATTAAGGGAAGCTTTTATTTGAACATGTCTATCAAAGTTGACCACTGTAGATGTGTATTCTTAAGTCCCTCACTTTGCTAACCTGGAATACTCTCAAAATTGTCCAACTACTGATATGATCTTCTATCCTCTGAACCAAAATAGTTAATTGTTAATTCTAACATTGTCCTAGTGAATCATTTATATCCCCTAATTTCTTATTTTCAAAATTGATATAAACCTGAATTCTAATGTGTATGGTTACTTACAATATAACACTTAGCAGCAATTTTTCAGTGAGTGGATATGAACAAAATATTCCCCTATTTATATCATAAAATGATAAAATTAATGTGATGCAAAATGTTTGGCTTCTGTATGTTAAATTTTGTATAAAAAGAAACATATTTTGCACTTAATATTATGGCATTTGGCCCAAATTTAAGTTGATAAGTTCTGAGTTTGCTATAATTTTAATTTATGTAATATTATATAAATATCAAGGCATTTACATTTTATGAGAAAAATGTATTACTTAGTTTAGGTCAATGGATATTAGAAATTCATTTTGTAATTTGTTGGTTTGATGATTTTTGAAATATGCTTTAGGAATTTGTTATTTTCTAAGAAAATTTATGCTTAACTCCTTGTTATAGGATTTGACCTTTTTATACTACTTAAGGTTTTTTCCTACATATAAGATTAACTATAAAATTCATATTGTTGACTTGAACAAAAATTGCCTGTTGTGATAACTTTCATTATCCTTCAAAGACGTGTACGTGTATTATGTTGGTCCTTTGTTCTTATCAACGATTGATATCAGGTTTTCCATGTAAAATCTTTTGCAACCATATAAAAAGGTAATCTTTTATGTCTCACAATTCTAAATATATTTCTCTAAAAAGATATAAAGTCTACAAAAGAAGAACAATACCATCTAAGCCAGCCTTGCATCATGAGGTGTTCTTCCTTCACAAAATTAGAGTTAATTAATAACAGACATAAAACATATTTAAAGTAAATCTGTATTTAACATCCTAAGAATTTATTTACTGATTTACAAAATCAGCTATTTCAAATAGTATTTATATTTAAAATGCAAAATCATGTGCTAAGTGGTCCGTATCTGGGGGGAAACAAATCTCTACTTTAGGACAAAAATGTCAATCGTTGATGTTTTGCTAAAATGAGATGTTAAAAACGTCTGTGTTTCTCCTTTAGGCAAAAGCTCAGAAATAAATAATTTAGTGTCCTTTCCACTTATAGACATAAGGAAAGTATACAGTTCATGAACTGTGACACCAAGACAATTTCATTCTCGTTATATACCATGTTTCAGTTAAAGTAATTCCATTTTTGGTAATATAATCTTGACCTACACTGTAGTTGTTCCTTAAGCTCTATAATTTGAAAAATATTACATAAAAATGCAAGCAGAAACAAAACACCATGAAATACTGCCATCTTTTAAATCATAGGTTTATATGTCTGTTCTTCAACTGTATAGCATTTATATTGTCCCACAGAATAGTCATACTTTCATAATTATCCCCATGTAGGTCACCACTTAGATTTCAAAGAACATTTTGTATTCTCTCTTGAGAGGCTTCTATAAAGAATTAAGGACAAAATAAAACTAAATGTATGCATGAATGTCACAAATGTCACTAACTGTTTTAGGCTATATTTTTAATATAGATATTTATTATAATTCTAAATGCCCCTACAATTTTAATCCTTAACTTCTGAACTCTGTAAACTTTTTTTCAAATACATATTTCTATGTGGACAATGGAAGATTTTAAAAACAATAATATTCTAAAAGATGTTAATCAGTCATATATGTACATCTTACTTTATGTCAATACCATGACAGAGAAATATAACAAAATTTCCTTTGATTATTTAGGTTGTTATAATTCCCTCCAGTACATTTTGGTCACTGATTTGCTTTTGAGGAATATGAGGCATCCCTTTAAAATTATAAAGAGTACATGGTATTAAATATTCTAAGAAGTCTGTTGTAAAGTAGACGTGGTGATTCTTTCATCTCATTTCACCCTATTAGTGTTCATTAAATCATGTTGATAAGCAGGTATTTGATGCTTACACAGACACATTGCCTAAGGAGAGAAACTTTTCAATTTATAACATCCCCAGCACATGTCATTGTTAATTTCCTACAGTACATCCTCCATAGATGCACCGTAAATAAGTCAATGTATAAGTCAAACAAAGATATTTATTACTGGTCCTCCTTTTGGCATAGTTAATGGATTACTAATTCTTCAAGAGCAATTTTATTCACACTACATTCAAATGAAGAATGTTTTTAGTTGGCATCTCTAGTTTCTCTTTGTAAAATATATAATTGGTTGTTAATCTAGCTAATTTTTCAAAATCCTTTCTATGTAACAGTTGCCAATTGAAATCCATAAATTCAGATATGTAAGACATGTTTCTTTGATTTAATTTGGTATAACTAAACTCAATGTTCTTTTCTGGACCTCTCCACTGGGTGATAATTAATGTTATGCTATTCACAGGACCTTGCTTCTTCTCCAAGCTCTGAGAGCCGACACATTTGCCTATCTGCTCTCAGATCTTGGAAAACCTGAGGTTTTATTTCCTCATACCAAGACAAGACTTGGAGAGAAGCAATAGGACATAGCTTTCTACCTGCTATCTTTTTCTCAAGGACCCATTAAATATATTCCTTGCTTCTCTTTTGACGTGCTTACTTCCTTAACCTAGAAAATACTTTCAAATTCCAGGGGAAACAGCTCTGACCGTGTGTCTCAGCATCAAATTAAATATTTATTTCTATATATGAACATAAATTACTTCAATTTTTTTAATTTAAAGGGTATAAACTTTGGAACTCAAAAATCAAGGAAGGGGAACAAATTCTTGCCTATCTTGTTTTGGTGTGTCTTTTCTTACTCAAGGCAATGAGCATAAAGTACACTATATGCCTCTTGAAAACAATGATGGGTCATGGGCTTTAAAAAATACTGGGAACAAATATATTTATTAATAATTAAAATACATTATCTCATCACATTCAAAAATTAACCATTTGTTTTTGGTATTCTTTATTCAGCATACCAAAAGGTACCTGTGCTAATGCATTTTAAGACTGTTGATCTGTGAGTGCTGGCTTTGAATTAGATTTTTTCCTGAATTGAATTTAGTCAGTCTCAAAGTGAATACTCAGCAATGTGCTGAGTTTTACACCAGTTATTTGCCAGGTAGATATGTAAAACAGAGTCTACACACCTGTCGGCATGCATGCACACACGCAGTTGTAAATGGGGGTGGTGATAAAGAACAGGGAAGCACTGAAACTCCTTTGAAAATGGTGAAGGGCAGTTGTTCCTCCCCATGAGTTACCATTATTATCAACTCTTCAACCTTTTGGGAATTTGAGCTTCTCTATTCTCCTGCCTCGTGTAACTCTCTTCATAAGTCTGAATCCTGTTTAATTAAAGGAAGTATATACTTTTACTATGTCTATTGAAAACTTTCCACCAATCATATAGTTCTGCTGTGAAACACAGAGATTGGTGTTAGATATGATATTAATGCAAACACTGTAGACACAAATAGCTAGTTTATTTGAGAGAGATTTAGGAAAACTTTGGAAGAATTTGATAATACTAAATGTCCAGTATTCAGACCATATTTCCAAAGACCAAAATGACTTGTTCTGAGTATCTGAGAACAGTTGTTTCAATGGAGTGGAACTGCTGTCCACTGCTTCTGAGCTGTCAAAGCAATAACCACTCATATGCTCAGTACATATATCTGTGAATGTTCATAACTTAAAGACAATATATGTTTTAGAAGAATCACATGTTCTTCCCAATTAGAATGAGTTTTAATGGGTAATGTAAGCTCCAAATCCCAAAATAACTAAAACATAGTAAAATGCCTACAAATAAGCAAAAAACCACCATCATATTAGTTTGTAAACCACTTTAAACTTTGTTTCCAATTCACTAAACAGTTGAAATTATTATTACTAATGAACAAACAAGTGCTTTGCATGCATAATATCTTTTACTGTATTAACTTTGCTTACTTTCCTTCATTTGCTAAACCTTAGAAAATCTTGATGAGATAGAAGTTGTTGTAAAAATGCACAAATACAGAAACTAGATATGAAAGACAGTATATGTCAGAACAATCTGACAGTGGGAGAGAATTCTTCAAACTCACTCTAAAATCATTAAGTCCCTTATTTAGCATTATCAATACCCAAGACTGCTCATGATCTTAGTTAACAATTTTCACATTTCCAATATCAATACATTTGATGCTGATGTGTGATTGTAAATAGAGACTGTTCACTCATATAGACTTTTAATGTACTATTTAGTTTTGAGAATGTAGATATAAGATATATTATACTTCTATAAACACTGACCAAAAAACTAAACCGTTTTGAAAGATGTGTACGTGAGGCCTAAACCATGAAATACCATATGAAAATTAGACACTAAAATCAAAGAGATGTTCTACTTAGAGCTGAAGAATGACAAACTTTAAATTCATTGGCATGTCTGTAAATGAGAGCTATAGTGAGAGAACTCTGTTACATGATTTGAAGCAATTCAGCTTTGAATTAATAGAACTCAAACAACTTGACAATGTTACAGGGGAGAGTGTGGGAAAATTGGCACCCATACATATAATCAAGCAGTAAGGTTGTTAATTGAGTCAGACTATGGGGATACAAATTGGCAATGTCTGACAAAGTTAAAAATATGACATTATCTTTGATATACATTTGGAAATGTTTATACATTCATGAAATGAACATGTGTACTTCAACATTGTCAGTATTTGCAAAACTCTGGAAATAATCTAAAAGTAAAATAACAAGTGACTTTAGTAAAAATAGGGTATTTATGCAACATAATATCATTAGCCATTAAAAACTGTGCCAACTCTATGCATTTTATAAGAATAATTTAAATATATCATTAAAACTATAAATAAAAAGGCAAGTTTCAGAACAGTAAGTATACTGTTATTTGTATACAAACTATGTTATCATTTGAGTTAAAGTGTATTATATTTGTGTATATGGTAGAATATTCATGGGTTATCTATGGAAGTCTGTAAGCAAACAAAAATCTACTTTCAGTAAAAAGAGGGATTCTGAAAAGCTGAGAGGTATGGTGGAAAGGTGATACATTTCATTGCATGTGCATATATTTCCTATTTAAAAATGCTTTAAAATATTTTAAAACATATTTCCAAAACATTTTCAACTTAAACACATCTAAGATTATTACTGCATATTTTAAGAAATGAAGCCAATGCTCTGCTTTAAATCAATATTTATGAAGTTTGGAAGTTGAAATGCATGAATAAAACTCTTGTTAAGTGTTCAGCATGTGTCTAAATAAAGTTAAAACTGACCTATTCAACAACTATACATAAAAAATTATATCACCCTCAGCATGTATTAATTCAGCTGAATAAATTGTGTTTTTCAGGTTGGGCGGTTATATACTCTCTGAATTTGTATAGCAAGGCCTCTCTCTTAAATATTGCACACTCAAAAGATTTCAACAAAATTTGAACATGGATTCCATGGTCCTATGAATTTACCCAAATTACCTGGATAAAAGTGGAAAAGAACTACCCTCTTCCTGAGTATAAATGAATGAAACAGTAAATATGTTTATATTGGATTGGCCAAAAGTTCTTTTGGGTTTTGCATAACAGCCTGTGAATAATCTGAACGAACTTTTTGGCCAAACCAATATATGTGTTTGTGTGTGTGTGTGTGTGTGTGTGTGTGTGTAAACATCAAATATTTTAATATTGTTTTACAGGGCTTAATCACAACTAACTTGTTGATTTCAAGTTAGGTGAATAAATATGTAAACTTCTAAATATGTAAACTTCTTATTATGTAAGAAGCCCAAATCTCATTGTTCAATCAATAAGAAAGGCCCAAATCCATCCTGGGGTGGTACACATAGAGTCAGGGGTGTATTTGGCTTGAGCTCTATTAATCTTCCTTCCCTGGTCCATTTTTACATTTTAAAACCTGGAAAACATCCCCCCATGATTAAGACCTTTGGACTGTGCCTGTCAGTTATGAATTCTATAATATCGAGAACTTTATACTTCTGGTCTCAGGTAGCAAGGATTTATTCCTTTGGAAAATGCAATAACTATGTAGTTAGTGGAGATTTTTCCCTCATATATTCTTCATAACATCATCCATTGCCATAAAACTCACAAAAATAGTGGGGGGTATTCTGATTTATGATCTGATTCAGCACAAAAATTTGAGGACTGGAATTCAAATATACAGCACATGGTATCATGTTCAATATCAAGGAAACATGCATAATGAATTGATTGCTTTAAAATTTTTTTTTAATCTAAAATACTATAAAATCACATAATATGATTCAGAGGGCAAACTGTCATCAGGAGCAAAATAATAAATCCAGTCCTCTTTCACTGTAAATATTTATTATTCTCTTATTTCTAAAACTTAAAAATATGAAATTTATTATTAATTTGATGAATGCTTCCTATTGTGAAAGTGTTTAGATGCCACACACACACAGTTCTCATTGCTCCATCATCTTAGTTATTGTAGACTCAATGAAGATTTGTGTCTCTGTGATAAGTTTGCACAGGCTACATTAACTGCATAAAGGAAAAAGGACTCATGAATATAATTCCAAACAAGTTTAAATTTTCAAACTGTACCTGTCATTATATACAAATTTTTCTTGGGCTGACAGTATTCAATTCTAAAAGTAAAAATATAGACAAACTTTCAGAAATTCTGAGAACAGTCTGGGATGGGGAGATAATGCTTAGAAGAAAAGAGAAATCAGTACTATTGAGTATCAATTCTTGATACTCTAGAATGCCCTACACATTTCTAAAATCATTTAATTATTTGAAGAAGACATATAATGTGAAACAACTTGAAGCTTTAATGATTCATGTGTTAGTGCATTGGTCTCAAATAAAATGTTTGTGCTCTAGGAGATGCACAAGATAGCTGTTAGGGTAATGAGAAAAATAATTAGAATATCTATTAAAGTTTTAACTCACCTTTTTAAAATCAATATATTTATGTTTCCAATATACATTATGTTAGTATAGTAGAACATGTATATCTTTTCCTTTATTTATTCTTGACATTTTTTTAAACTAGAAGGAGTAGGTAATAAAAAAAAGATATGTAAACTGCTGAATCAGGTAATTGAAAGACAAGATTTTAAAATGAAAAGGAAATAAGCATAAAATGTAGATTCAGCTTTACAATTCTTGATTAGAGGTGTGCAGCAAAGTATATGAAGTGGTATTAACAAATTATTCTCAAAATATAAGTATTCCTATACCTCATTTCTTTTTCTAGGTTTTTACATCTTTACATAAGGATAATAGTAAGAATATCTATACCATCTTCTGGATTATTATTTTCACATATGTTCTCTATTAGTCAACTTGGGATGCCATAACAAAACACCATAGACTAGGTGTTATAAACAACAGAAATTTATTTTCCCACAGTTCTGGAGGCTAAAAGTCCAAGATCAAGGTGCTAGCTGATTCAGTTCCTGGTGAGGGATCTCTTCCTGGCTTGCAGGCAACCGTCATCTTGCTGTGTGCTTACATGACCTTTTCTTTGCACATGCAGAAAGGAAGAAAGAGATATAGAGGGAGGTGAGAGAGAGAGAGAGAGAGAAAGAGAGAGCAAGTTAGCACATGTGCAGGAGCACTCTCTGGTACTTCTTCTTATGAGGACACTAATCACATAGGAGTAGGGCCCCAGCCTTTTTTAACCTTTAGTATTTATTATTCATTATTTTTATTATGAATTGTTACTAATTTAACCTTAATTAATTCCTAAAAGCCCTATATCCAAATGCAGTCACATTGGGGGTTAGAGCTTCAACATATGAATTTAGGTAAGATGAAGTTCAGCCCATAGCATGCTCCAAAAGAGAGGATTAAGAAATGTTTGCTGAATTTCTTACCAAAATAATTTCAGAGACACTTCAAATGTAGCAATAAAATCTTTGTTACATATATTTCATACCTATATATGAAGATGAGGTTAAATAAATATATTTATAATATATATTTATCTGGGATACTAGATATTATGTTATAAAATATACTTTAAATAACATTTGAAAAAATAGTCTTTATGTATTTGAAACACAGGTTTGGTTAAATTATAAAACAATTTATAATCCACACAACATTTTAACACAAAAAGAAAATGTACTTCTCTCTCTCTAGAATTCAAGACTAAATCTGTGACTTATATTTTATACCTTCAGTAGAGACTGATCTATTTCTTATCATTTGAGAATTTCTTGGAAGTGAGATGAGCATTAGCTTAAATTATGCCTTATGCTCAAAGCAGAGTTAATTTCCTTCTCCTATTCTCAGAGCACCCCTCAAACTTTTCATCTGACAAAAGGAAAAGGGGAAGGACAAAGAGCAGCCCAAGGTGGAAGAGTCAAGACATTTTTCTAATGCTCTACTCCTGTGATTTTTAATGTTGTTGAAATTTACCCTTTGATTTTGACAGTGATGGAAATACCCTCACCCCTACTCCCTCACACACAAAAAGGCAATATCTTATGCATTTAACAAAATATACCACCAGTAGTATGCTTTTTGAATGTGCGAAAAGGACTATAATACAAAATTCTGTCCTAAAGGTGAGAAGATAACTGAAGCTACAGCAGAGAATTTTTAAAATGTTTATCTTGCAGCGGGTCCCATCAAATTCATTCTGTGGAACATAACTGACCTCTGACTGAGTGGTAGAACATTTATAAAAATGTCAACTGTTCCTTCTTTCTAACCAAACCCTATTGAAGTGACTCATGGGTTTAGAAAAAAAACCACAGAGAATGTTTACTACTATTGCAACTAGAGATGATCTTGTACAATTTTGAATTTTGTGTGCTCCAGGCACTAAAAATGTCTCAGACATGTAAGAGTCTATCATAATTGTAACCCATTTATTTTATTATTACATAATACCACCTTGAAATCTTTAGAGATTTGTTCATGAGAGAAAGCATTAGAAATATAACACCCCAGGCAAAAAAAAAAAACCTACTTACCCAAAGGAATATCTTTATAATGAATGATACTTATTGTAAAGGAATTCTCTGTAGAATTAACAAAGTTATTATTTTCAAATATGGGCCAATTGTTACAATACATTTAATAGCACTAGGAGAGTTGAATTACAATCCTAGTATTTACCTCCTAGTATTTACTACTAATTTTAGTAAATAATATATTATTTGAGTCTTTTTTTCCTTAAAGTAGCAACTATACACAAAGACAGAATGCTAAAATATGTATCATGATACAAAACATATCTGTCATAATTTTAGAAAGTGTAACAGAAATATGGTGTGTTCCAATTTACACATCAGCTTTCCTTTGCAGATCAGAAATATTTACACAAATAATTGTAAGAAATAGACATTTATAATAAGTGTTTTATATTTTGAGTAGTAAATGATGAAACATAGCAATGATATTTAATAAAACTTTTTTCCACTTTGGCAGCTTGTGGTACCTAGATGTGAAAAGTCCCTAAAACAATAGCAAAAGACCCTGCCCTACTTCTTAAATGCAAACAAAGGACCATGATAAAAATAAGGAAGGTATTTTTTTATTTGTTTGTTTGTTTGTTTTGATAAACAACAACAGCATTATCTGAGCCTTACTTTTGGTCAGGTATTAAACTTACAAATGTATATGAATTATTTAGTTTAATTGTAGCACTCGTACAAGAAGGTAAAATTGTGACTGAGCTGAGGTTCAGAGAAGATTAAGGAACTAAGGACTGTACTCAAGGTTATGAAGCTAAGAAATTAGCTGTTTTCAAGAGTTGTCTTTTGTTGCAAATAGCAAAAGTAACACTAAGCTAACCTAAGCAGGAAAGAGAAATTCATTTTAAGGCTCAGAGCAGTCTTACAAAATCCATGAGTATAGATTCAATTGGGCATCAAAAAGTGGCTGTTATTTGGCATTGGATAGTTCTCTGTGGCCCAATTTGATTCATTCTTCTCTATCTGAAAAATATCTGCCTCATGTCCCATGTTTTCATGGTGTAATTTGATCAAATTTCAGTTTACAGCTTTAGCAACCTGAAGTTAATGATTCTCTGTCTCAACTTACATAAGATGTGCATTCTTTGACCAATCGCTTTACAAGAGAAGGACATCACACGATGTGAACCTACTCACAGTTGTACCCAGAGAGAATGAGAAATTAATAAGGTCATCTAAAAAGTGGCTACTACAGGAGCAGAACTGGCGCAGTACTTAGATCAGGGTTAATTGTCTCAGAATGAATGAATTGAACATTACTATCATTTCCCAAAAAGGACTTTCACATTTTGCTCTTGTACTTTTCTATCTACCTTTTCCTCAGACAGCACTAAGTACTTGCTGTGGTCTGTAGCTGTTAATAGAAACTTAGATTGAAAAACTGGGTTTGAGAAATATCACTCTGGTAGGTGAAGCCCTATAATACAAGAGGTTTGATACTTGGATTGTAAATACCTTTAATGGATTGAGGTTTGATTATTCTTCCTATTCTCACCAGAGGAATTGATGATTTTGAGTCATTCCTGCCATTTGGAACTTTGCAAAATAAAGACACATGGAGTTTTAACTTTAAAATCAAGACAAATGAAAGTTTAGAATTTAATTAATTCCATATAAGGTACAAAGACTCCATCCAATGAGTCTATCCTTGTGTTTAGCCTGAGCACAGTAAGAAATAGAGTAGTGGAAAATATTTGAATTTTAATTTCTAATTATGAAACAGTGTAACATGGTGTTTGATAGCATAGGCTCTATAGTTAGATGCTGGGGTGCAGTATTGTTTTGATTATTGACATCTCTATGATATTGGTCAAATTGCTTACCCTTTCTATGTCTCAGATCCTAATCTATTATGTTGACTTAAGAATAGTGACTATTTCTAAGGATTTCCATGAGTATTATGCAAAAGAAGGCATCTAAATAATTTACCATCATACCTGGCAGAAAGTAAATCTCAATAAATATTAGCTACTATTTTTATTGTTAAGCACTGTGTAATTTTTTTTCAAGTAAAACATACTTGCATTTGAATCACGTTCCTCTGTTAATTATATAGCTAAGAAATTTGAGTAAGTCATTTAAACATGCATATTTGAAATAGCTGATGATCAATATATGTGGAGCAGTGTTGGCATCATCTGCAAGCTTGTTAGAAATGCAATCTCAGGGCCCTCAAGATTGATTGAGTTGGAATCCGCATTTTAACAAGATCCTCCATGTAATTTGCGTGACCATTAAAATTGGAAAAGAACTGTGTTAGTTTTTCTCTCTCATAGTACAGTGAGTATATACTATTGGTGCTCAGTAAGTAGTGCTAGTTTTAGTCAGATGGTGACAGATTAAGTCAAGAGAGAGATGGTAAATGGACCCTAAGTGACATTAAAAACTTAGGAGGAAAGTAAGGCAGTTATGGGGCTGCCATGTATATCAAATTTTACAGCTGCTAATTTTCTCTGGTCCAGTTCTCAGCCTCACTATGACTTCCAAGGATAATAGATACTTTTCTGCCTCTATTCTAACTATAGTATAAGACCAGTCTGTTTTTTTTTTTTTCTTTTTTTATAATACAAGTGCCTGACTTAAGCTTTGATTGCCTTTGATTGCTGAGGCATCCACTTCAAAAACGGCCATCTTGAATAAACACATCTCCAGCCACATGACTAGATAAATGGCCAGCTCCCCCCACCCCACCGAGGCTCCATTGTTTTAAGGGTCTTGGTTGATTTCAATAATTGACCATTTGAGCCACTTGTTTTCACTCTTCCTATGCTTTAAATTCCCACTCTTATGTTTTAAACTCAACAATAAAAAGTGAGTGATGAAACTCTAGGTGCCCTCACCATGGACCCCAGTAAAAGCAGAACCCCAGGCCCATGTACTCTCTTCTCTCACTAACTGAAACCTTGCTGTGTGTCCCCAGGTGTGCATGTAATTTCCAGGACTTGTAAGTAATAAACCTTCTCTCTTTCAAAGTTTCCTGATGGTTATTGCTGATGGCATCTGACAATCATAATAAGAATGACAAGGGCTGGTCCAGCTACAACCTGGTTATTGATAGGCTGAAACTGGCACAAAACAGAGAGTAAGTTTCTTGCCTTCTTGAAAATGAAGATTTTCTTGTATGTATAGCAAAATTGGAGTAGCTAATAAACATGACTAAGATTGAGAAACAAGAACAGATTCATGAATTAAACTAGCTCTGTAAGCTTGGAAACTCCCACAAATTGAGTTCTTTAATATAAAGGGGGAGCTGAATTTTGTGACATGGTAGATAGTCATCAACTGCAATTAACATTTTATTCTTATCCTATTAAATTGTTATTATCATATATAAGAATTAGAAATATAATTTTCTGATTTCCAATTTTCATCACTTTTTCCCTGAAGATACATCCAATTCTAAACAAATGCAAATTTTGATTTAATTTCCACATTTTAAAAACTGAAATACTATCACTACTCTCCATTTACCTACCAAAATAAGATGATGTTTTTCCTATCAACCTGTGTTAACTTTTTTTCCTTTTTAAATAGTGGAGGTATTTCCTGATTTCAAACTATATTACAAAGCTGTAGTGATCAAAGAAATATGCTTTTGGCATAAAAACAGATACATAGAACAATGGAACAGAACAGAGAGCCTAGAAATAAGGCCATACATATATGGTCAGTTAATTTATGACAAAGGAGCCAAGAAAATACAATGAGGAAAGGTTTCTTGAATAAATGATGTTGGTAAAACTGCATAACCACGTGCAAAAGAATGAAACTAGGTCCTTATCTTATACCATACAAAAAAATCAAAATGGATTAAAGACTTGAATGTAAGAGATGAAACCATAATACTCCTAGAAAAAAACATAGGTGGTAAGCTCCTTGACATAGGTCCTGACGATGAGTTTTTGTATATGACACAAAAAACAAAGGTAACAAAAGCAAAATTAAACAAATGGCACTACACCAAACTAAAAAGTTTCTGCACAGTATAGGAAACCATCAACAAAATGAAAAGGCAGTCTACAGGATGGGAGATAATATTTTCAAAACATGTATCTGGGGGTTTCCCTGATGGCGCAGTGGTTGGGAGTCTGCCTGCCGATGCAGGGGACACGGGTTCGTGCCCTGGTCCGGGAAGATCCCACATGCCGCGGAGCGGCTGAGCCTGTGAGCCATGGCCGCTGAGCCTGCGCGTCCAGAGCCTGTGCTCCGCAACGGGAGGGGCCACAGCAGTGGGAGGCCCGTGTACCGCAAAAAAAAAAAAAAAAAAACATGTATCTGATAAAGGGTTATATCCAAAATACATAAAAAACTCACACAACTGAATGCAAAATAATTAAATAAATAAATAAAAACAACAACAGCAACAAAACTCCATACAATCCTAATAAAAAATGGGCAGAGGAACTGAACAGACATTTTCCAAAGAAGACTTACAAATGACCAACAGATACATGAAAATGTGTTCAGCATTACTAACCATCAGAGAAATGTAAATCAAAATCACAGTATCACATCACACCTGTTAGAATCATCAAAAAGATAGGAGGTAACGAGTGTTGGTGAAGATGTAGAGAAAAAGGAACTCTTGTGCACTGTTGGTAGGACTGGAAATTGGTACAGTCACTATGGAAAACAGTATGTAATGTTTTCAAAACATTAAAAATACAGCTACCATATGATCTAGCAACACCACTTCAAAAGGAAATGAAAAAAGGAATCTTGAAGAGATATTTGCAATGGTCATTGCAAATTATTCACAATAGCCAAGATATGGAAACAACCAGAGTGTCTATCAATGAATGAACAGATAAAAAAAATAAGTGCTTCAAATCAACATGTACACCTTACATTTACACAATGTTGTATGTCAATTATATCTCAATAAAGCTAAAAAACATAAAACATTAAAAAGAATCTATTATCAAATAGATAGTAGAAGTATGATTTAGAAGAAAGAATAATGAAATCAGGATAAGAATATCTGGATCTATTCCCAGCTCTCACTTTATAGACCTGAGTTACTTTAGGTAAGTTTAAAGATTTGGTTTCAAGCATCTTCATCTAAAAAATAAAGGAGTTGGGGCTTCCCTGGTGGCGCAGTGGTTGAGAGTCTGCCTGCCAATGCAGGGGACATGGGTTCATGCCCCAGTCCGGGAAGATCCCACATGCTGCGGAGCCGCTGGGCCCATGAGCCATGGCTGCTGAGCCTGCACATCTGGAGCCTGTGCTCTGCAACGGGAGAGGCCAAAACAGTGAGAGGCCACAACGGTGAGAGGCCCGTGTATCACAAAAAATAAATAAATAAAATAAAAAAATAAAGGAGTTGGTCTAGATTCTTTCTAGTTAGAATAGGTAGATTCTAATTTTCAATAATTTAAAACCCATTTGCAGTTTTTTTACTTCCTTAAGAAAATCATTTAAACTCAACTGTTTTGGTTTGTGAGGCAAGTGAAAAGATTTGGTTGTAAAACAAGTGAAAATTTGAGAGCATGGGAAAATTATACAAAGCAGGAGACAATCTCTACCAACAGCATAAGATATTAGGTTTATTATGGTCCCTTAAATGTTTATATGCACAGATTTATCATAAAATTATGAACATTTAGCCTAAACCACTGCTGTGTCAACTAAACCAAAGGAAAAAAAAAACGACAAAAGTTTATTCTATGTGGTAATCTGAGCTGAAATACACTCTGTGGCTAATGAGCCGTGTAGGCCCAAGGCATGTAAAATTTGGCAACTGGGTGGGGGGGAAATGGCAGGGGAGTGATGGTGGTGTGATGAATTGGGAGATTGGGATTGACAGATATACACTAATATGTATAAAATGGATAACTAATAAGAACCTGCTCTATAGAAACAAAAAACAAAACAAAAACTAAAAAAAAAGATCCCTCTATACCTTAAACAGTAAAATGAATAACAAAAATTATAATGTACTAAGGTAAAAATAAAATCCACTGTCTCTTTAACTCAGGTAAAGTATTTTAAAATATAAAAAAAACAAAAAAGAAAAAAAAAATCGGCAATTGGACATGCCCCATAAGAGTCACATTACACAAACAATAGCATTCTGGAAATCTAACAGTTTCATTCATATTTCGCAGGTGCCCGATTTTTTTTTTTTTTTTTTTTTTTTTGCGGTACGCAGGCCTCTCACTATGGTGGCCTCTCCCGTTGTGGAGCACAGGCTCTGGATGTGCAGGCCCAGCGGCCATGGATCACGGGCCCAGCCGCTCTGTGGCATGTGGGATCCTCCTGGACCGGGGCACGAATCCGTGTCCCCTGCATTGGCAGGCAGACTCTCAACCACTTCACCACCAGGGAAGCCCGCAGGTGCCCAATCTTAAAAAACATTGGTTCACAATATGTAAAAATGGCTTTTATGAGATATGATTTCATTTCATTTTGCCAACACATTTTTCCCTCTTGGGCCAATGTACATCTCTGTGAACACAATGGTTCTAAAAAATATATCTATCTTTAGAACATCCCAGTATAATAGCAAAAAGAAAAACTGACAGTTTTTTTTTTTTTTTTTTTTTGCGGTACGCGGGCCTCTCACTGTTGTGGCCTCTCCCGTTGCGGAGCAACAGGCTCCGGACGCGCAGGCTCAGCGGCCATGGCTCACAGGCCTAGCTGCTCCGCGGCATGTGGGATCTTCCCGGACCGGGGCACGAATCTGTGTCCCCTGCATCGACAGGCGGACTCTCAACCACTGCACCACCAGGGAAGCCCTGACAGTTTTATGATGACTGACAGTATGAAGAGTTTTAGAGAAGCAGATTTATCTTGCAAATCCATAGAGATTATTAAGCACATATTATAGTACATGTGTTTTGCATGAATAAAATCCCAAACTAAAATGAGTTCACCCGCCTATGCAGATGGATGCCGTTCTAGCTGGACAGATTGCTTGGAATATGGAAGATTTTGCAAGTTTATGGGAACAGTTTTCTTTACTAGCTCTTTATAAAAAGGCAAAATATAGAAGAGTTCAAAAGAGTATCCTCTTTAAACACTCAAAATTTTAAACTCCTAAATTATTATGAATAATAGTTTTGCAAAAGAAACATTTTAAAACATTTTTTAATTAGGTACAAATAAGTTTGGTTCCATATTTCCATCTCTATATATACTAATAATTCCAAATATCTAATTAGCTAACACAATTACTTATGCACTGTGGCCTTCCAATGAGATTTTGGGATTCCTGGTATTTTTCAGAAGATGTAGCAATGATGAAAATATTTATTCTCCATACAAAAATATTCTGCTAGAAGGCAAAGGTGGATATTTAAAGATAGTACATTGTACCAACCTTATTTTAAGACTTCATCCTTATTTCCATGAAGCCAGACTTCTTTGATTTTATATTTATGATCATTTCCCCAACCATGTAAAGACTCCATTAATGTGTCCAGTTTGCAAAACTAATTATCATTCCTGAATATACAGGTTAAAATGTAAACAATCTCTATCTGATCCTATGAAACTTTAATTGCCAGCTGGAGGAACAAAGATGCCCTCTTAGGGAGACAAGAGAGAAAAGCCATGTGCAAATGCTCTGAAAGCTAGATATCTGATGATTATGAATATCAAAAACATTGTTGCCACATATTCAGAAGCAGTGCTTCAGATAATATAAATTTGTAAATTAGTAATTTATATAATTATCAACATGAAATTTATTTTATAGAGTCAATGAAAATTTTTCATCTTGAATACCATATAAGTTCATATATAGTTTAGTTAATGGTCCAAATGTGGTACTCTTGATGGAGGATTCAAAATAAGGTTCTAACAATTAAAAATTCTTTTGGCTTAATGTGTTTACCAGTGAAAATGATTTGAATTCAGTCACTGCATAAATTTGATTCTTCATATCATGGCCAACTCAAACACATGTTCATTATTTTGTATCATTTGGAAAATCAATCATTAGAAACCAACAATTTCAATAGAGAAATAAATGGAAAACCATTTTTACATCCTTGGAATGTCTGAAAGATCCACAGTTTCAACAACTCTAGCTGTATTTTCATAAGAATATGAGAAGTGAGCCAGTATCTGAAGAGCTTGCCAAAGGGCTTCCCTTCACTCCAGCTGAATGGTAAGGATGTGACAAACGTTGACTTGGGGTACTAGCAGGAAATAGCCATATAATGGTAAATTTTATAGACCCTAAAAATTGGATCACATGATGTTACATTACTGCTCTATATTACCTTGGGTAATCTACCTCACAAAGTTATTATGAGAAATTAATGTAGACAATGCTTATGAAGTACTTGGCATAATCCTTGATACATAGTAATTGTTCAATGGCTAATGTTTTCACTTGTAGAAAAAATGTTTACCTTGACCACGAGGCTACTGTTACCATAAGATATTCTAGGGTTTAGTACTATCAATGCACAGAGAGTTTGCATATGTACAAGTGTGCACACGTACAAACAGATATCAACTCCCCATCACGTAACAAACAAAAGCAACATAACCTGTCTTTTCTGCTTGATACACCTTTCTTCTTATCTAGGTTAACTCAGGAACCCTGGTGTTTTATTTATGCATATACCCTCAGTTACTTTTATAAGAATTTTAAATTGTTCTTATCACTCATCTTGAAATAATGCTGCAATCAATATTATAAAATGGCATTCTAACTAATTTTTTATAATCAAGTTCTGTGTAATAAATATGATTCGGTAGAATAGCTAGCATTCCTTTATATCCAGCTATGTACAATATCAACAAAAATTGTAAAACACCTATGAAGGGAATCATTATATTAACATAATCATATTTTAAAAGTCTGTGTGTAAACTAATTTAATCCCTACTTCAGCAGTTGATTTATAATAAAAGTAAAGTTTGGTATAAAAATTTGGCAAATCTTGTGGCTCAACAATATTAGTGGTACTCCAGGCTTATGATTCCATTTAGTTTTATGCCCCTCAACATAATTAAGGATTCAGCTATCTGAGATGACTAATTAGCTGATGATGAGTACCTGAAACTGTTGCAATAATATTGTTACATCTACTTCAAGTGGAGTATTTATGCATAGAAGGTATTTTACCAAACTTACAAGAATAAATTTTATGATAGTTTCTGTACTTTTGTCCTAATAAAATTTTTACTGGGGCTTCCCTGGTGGCGCAGTGATTGGGAATCCGCCTGCCAATGCAGAGGACACGGGTTTGAGCCCTGGTCTGGGAGGATCCCACATGCCGCAGAGCAACTAGCCCCGTGAGTCACAATTACTGAGCCTGCGCGTCTGGAGCCTGTGCTCCGCAATGGGAGAGGCCACGATAGTGAGAGGCCCGCGCACTGCGATGAGGAGTGGCCCCCACTTGCCGCAATTAGGGAAAGCCCTCGCAGAGAAACGAAGAGCCAACACAGCCAAAAATAAATAAATAAAAAAAAAAAAAAAAAAAAATTTTTACTTTTAGCAGAGGTGGAGTTAAGATTTACTTTCTCAGTAGCACACCAGATATTAATGTTCACCAAAAAGAATCTGAAAATTGAGAAAACTAAAATGTTCCAGTCAATCATTTCACAATAGGGGCCTAAGGAAAACTTTCTAGGTTAGCTCAAATCGAAGTTGAGTCTTGGAAAACAAGGGGATCTTAATCCTAGTGGGAAAAATGTAGGATATTTAGGGGAAAGGAATAGCATGAGTGAAGTAAGAAAGCAAAACAGAGCATGGTGTTTTGAAAAAGGAACCAAAATGTATGTAGAGGAGGGCAGGGAAAACGTCTTGCTAGGAAAGCAGGAATCTCATCATAAGAGCCATGAAGAGAAATTCAGTGTATTCAGTTCCTATTGCTGTTATAACAAATTAGTATGAACTCAGTGTCTTTAACAACACAAATTTATTCTCTTACATTTCTGGAGGTCCTAAGTCCAGAATAAGTTTCACTTGGGTAAAGTCAAGGTATTGGCAGGGCTGGATCCTTCTGGAGTTTCTGAAGAGAGAATCTATTTCCTTGTCTTTTCTGTCTTCCTTGTCTTTTCCAAATTCTCTAAATTCTTTGACTCCTGGGCCCCTTTCATCTTCAAAGCCAGTAATTGCATCACTCCAACCTCCACTTCTGTCATCACATTGCCTTCTCTTCTGAATCTAACTCCCAGTACCTCCCTCATATATGAACTGTTGTGTCATTCAGGATAATCTCCGCACCTCAAGTTTTTAATTTAATCACATCTGCAAAGTCCTTTTGCCATATAAAGTAACGTGCACAGGTTACAGGGATTAGGACATAGACGTGAGGAAGGGAATATTAGTTAATCTACCACATTCAGTTTTTACCAAGAAGGAAATAATAAACCTTTGACTCACTTAAAATAGTGGTTCTCGTATGTCTATGTAAATATCACCTTGAGAGCTTATTAAAATACAGATTTGGGGGTCACTTCCCCAGAGATTTTGGAACCATAAGGTATGGAATAAGCCCTAACTAAATAATGAGTACTGATATTTAAAAAACCTCTCCAAGTGATTTTGATGCAGATGGCTTAGTAAATATAGTTTGAAAAAACAGTAACATAAAGTTTAGGATTGAAAAAGTCAAATGTACATTTTAGAAAGTTCACTCCCCTAACAGGATAGGAGATGGACTGGAATGGAGAAATACAGGAAAGAATTAAAATAACATAGGAAGCTGTTAAAGTAGTCTAGGTGAAAATAAAATAAGAAAGTTGCAGAAGGCATGGATTAATGGATATTTAGAAAGTAGTATGACAGAACAAAAAAAACCTTGGGGACTTGGGAAATGGGCTATAAGGATAGTAAAGGGGAAGTTTGAAATGTATACAAACATTCCCAGTTTTACAACTTGGAAATGTGAATGGATGACATTGATGATAATGTGTTTGAATAATAGTGACTATAAACCAGATTCACAGTTCAATTACAGTCAATAGCAAAGTTTAATATTTCTTTGTTACCTCAGAAATTTAAGTAAAGTTTATCCAATGAAAGGAATAACTGCAAATCGGTTTTCTAGTTATAAGGTATCATACTTGTTGAATTAAGAAATACTTTTATTTAGTAATAACTATTAACTGATGCAAGACATAATGCATGTATGCATTCCCATATATCAAATTATTTTAAATAACCTTGCCTAATCTAATTATCATGTATCACTATAGCTACAAAGATCATAGACTCATACTTTTTATGGTAAAATATTTTTTGTTTGTTTCTACAAATAAATTGTTGGTTTATAGGCTTTTCATGTTTTATTTTTCTTTCCTCTAACAGAAACCAACTTAGAGGTTGAAAAACAAGAGGTGTGTCATTTCCATAAATAGCTTTCTCAGTAGAATTTTGTAAATCAAGATAATTAGCTTACCACCTCCTCTCATCATCTTGAAATTTGGAGGAATTCTTCTGAAAATCATTCTCCAGACAAAAATACTTTTCAGTTAAAAATTTCAACACTTCACATACAATTTTAGCAAAACTAGTGATTACTAATGCATTTCTAATTCTATATAGGTAATGATTTCTGAAAAACTCTTATCTCTGCTTACATTTAAATATTCAACCACTAACATTGTTAGTCTGCACCATCTAACAGGAAGTAGATAAAACTTCATCACATATCTTCAGATCTTTTAAAGTAAATTGTCACAATGGAATTATGCTTGAGAATTTTTATTTGAAATATAAAGCAAGAAAGGTACATGAAACTACTTTGGTACTTTGTTGGTTGAGGAGTGTTACTTAAATATCACTTGCCTAAGGAAAGCTATAAATAGAAGAGGTTTTTACTTTGGTTTCATTTAACTCATGCTACCTATTCCCAGGTACTAGAGTGACCACATAATCTTTTGTCCAGTTGGGGACACATTTGAGAAAGAAGTGGGTGGGACAAGCGCTAAGATAGGTCAGTGAGAGTCCTGACACAAACTATGACTGCTCTAGACAAACCAAAATATGCGGTTACCATATGTCCTAATCCCACCATTTTTCATATTTCTAGTTCTTTCCCTAGTCCCTTAGGTTCTGCATTCACATTCATTTTGTCAGCTAATCTGATAAATTGGAATGGAGCAATTATGCTAAAATTTAAAATTTGGAATAAATTTTTTTTCTGATCAGGAGCAAGCCTTTCCCCAAACAATGCCAATATTACTAGAAGAGATTTTTTAATATTTTAAAAATTAGTTTTGTGGGGGATTTTTATTACTTTGATTTTTTTGGTGCATTTGTATTGTTAGTTTTACTATGCAATAAGCCATCCCAAACTCAGTAGCTTAACATAATAGTCATTTATTTAGCTCACATTCTGTGAGATGACAATTTGAGTTGCTCTAAGATAGGTGTTTCTGCTGATCCGGGCCTGGCTCAGCTGATCCTGGCTGGGCTCAATTTTGCACCTGTAGTCAGCTGCCAAGCCTGCTGAATGCTGACAGATCTATGTTGGCTCATCAAGTACAGCTGTGCATGCTCCAAGTATTCTTCTTCGGCAGGCTATTTTGGGTTTGCCCACAGGGGATGCATCAGTGCAAGGGGTGTAAGAGGGAAGTGAGTCAAATGCAAGATTTCGTATATCTATCTATACATGTGCTTGCACACACAGTTTTCCATAACAGATTTCAGAATTCATTAGCGACTGATTCCAAATTTAAATATATTATTTTTCTTTTTTCTCTTTTTTTACTTGGAAAACGGTATAGGATGTATTTCGTTTTCCTTCTTTTTCTGTTTTAAATATTTCACACTATAAGATATGTATAATTTTTTTTATTTTCCCTTATCTGAGAAACTGTTCTTTGTGCCTGTGGTAAGGATGAAAATGAAGCAAATAATGAAATCCAGATTCTATAGGAAGGGAAATGTTGGCAAAAAAAATTTTGCTTACCTGAGGTCAGAATAGCAAGTCCTTACTAAGGTAAATTTCAAAGAAACTTTAGAATGCAGCATAGGTAATTTGTGTGTTTTTTTTAGATGTTAAAACTGTTATTTTTTTCAAGTATGTAAATGTTGCTAGTTGCATTAAAGAAAAACTCCTTAGTTCATTTCTATTTGTAATATCAGCCCTTAATTTTGCAGGTCACTGCTCCAGTGAGGTATTTGATGCAATTTGACCGAGATTGAGATTTTAAATGCCCACTGTTGAAGCTGTTTATAAGGGTCAAGGCTTTATATATTCATCAACAGCACTATCATTACCACCATTATTATCATCATCATTTTAATTGTTGCTGTTATTATTTTTATTATTAACAGTTTCCTTATAAGGTTGTCATTTTCAGCCAAAATGTTTCCGAATGTTGAATGTCTTTTAAACAGCTTGAGGGAGAGTATACTAAAGAATATTGTAACATACTCCAGTGAATCCAAATCCTCCTCTTTGCCCAAACTTTCTGTAAAAAAAATAAAAAAATAAAATATATATATATATATATATACTATATATATATATATACTATATATATATATACTATATATATATATATATATACTATATATATATATATATATATATATATATAGTCTCTATCATTAATGTTACCTCTCAATTCCAGAACTATTTCTCTAATCTTCTCTCAGTGATTCTAACACCAGTGAGCAAAACCCTATTAACATTGTTTCTGTTACCATTTTGAGGAATTTTAATGTGCTTAGAGTTGATTACTTCAGAATGTTAGTCTCACATTTTCTCAGTGTTCTCAATTCTGGTGCTCAATTTCTCCTTTGCTGTTCATGGAAATAAATGTATGTAAATTTCCTCTTCTCTAAAAATTGTACAACTGATGGGATTTCAAATTCTGGACATCTGTTCTCTTGCCCCAGCCTCATGCCCTTTCATATTGCCAATAAATTTTTGTCATTGAAATCTTGTTTATCTCATATCTTACATATTATCATAGTCCAACTGCCATCTTTTAGATTCAATGGGATTAGGCTGAATGGGTTTCCATTTTAATATCCTAATTCTCCTGTTCTATTCTATTGCTTTTCTTAGTTTCTTCATATCTACTTTCTCACTGAATCTATACTAAGGTACAGTGATCACTAAGCCAAAGATTGGATTTTATTGTTTGTTTGCAGTATGCATCTCTGTATATTTTGATATTATTGATAGGCCTAGCAAGAATTTCTCTGCTTCCTTGGTTTCTGTAACACAATTCTTTCCAATGTATTCTTCAAAATCTTTTACTCTTCCTTCTAACTGCTTCTTTAACTCTTTCTCCTCTTTTTGTCATACTCCAAACCTACTTCCAGCCTCTTCTCTTCCTCTAGGCTTTTTTCAATAGTAATTACCTTCAATTTACGACATTTGGATCACCTCTGTAGACTAAATGCTTCCAAATCTGATTTTCTAACACTGGAATCTATGGAATTTTACTTCACCATAAGTTTTTCGACCTTATTTCCCGTACGCTTCAGCCACTATATAACACATTTTCCCCCCATAAATGCCTCTTAGTTTTTTCTGCTGCATCTTTGCTCTGTTTCCCCAAAGACACATGTCCAAACCCTACTTATTTTTCTAAGCCCCATACAAATCTCCCTCCGCAATACCTCCCTCAATGCCTTCATCTCAAAGAAATCTCTCTCATTTGAATTTAATTTTGCTTTATCTGTCCCTTGCCAAGTTTACTGATTCCATATTAATAGAATAGTGTTTTATAAACATTTATTATTTTATAAAACCATTTACTCTCTTATAATCTATGTTTCTAGTATCCCATATTGATATAATTATATAATTGCAGTTTTAAATATAAACAAGTTAATAAACTATTACAAGAACCATGTCTTTGTTTATGCCAGATGAATGTCAGATAAGGAGAGACAGTGGATTATCTGTCAAGGAATCCTAGACAAACTTTCCTATTCCTATTTTCTTTACCTTTACACATGGTTCAGAAAGGTAACTAAATTCATTGAAAAAACAGTTGTTGGAATAATGATTATATAAGCAAAAATAGGAAACAGAAACTATTTCTCAAATCTCAATTCTCCTGTGACCAAAATGTATACTCCTACTTATCCGTTTATTTTATAAGTAAACAGTAGATGGCTATGCAGATAAAAATGTAATTTTTAATATAATTATAAACATATATCTACACTTTCATTCTCTTTAGTTCTCTCAAACCCAAAACAGTGAAGGGACTAAGTCTGCCTAACAGTATTATTGTGTTTCATATTAGAAAAATTGAATTTGAGAATTCAAGCACAGAGGAAAAGTAACTGTTTTTCCTTCTCATTTAGAAACATTCTGACTCTACTGTCCCAAGCTCTAATAGGAGGGTCATGTTGCTTCAGATTATTTACTATAATAATAATCCTTAGCTCATTCATTTTTCTCACAAGATAATTTTGTACTTGGAAAAAAAGTAGTTTTTAAGTGAACCTTAAAAGCACCTCTCATGATATGGGTAGCTCACCCTACATTATTTCTCATAACTCAATGAATACCTGAAGAACTTTGTGGCCTAAAATCCTCAAGTAGCCCTTGGTGAAAACAATTTTAGAATTTTAGGTTAAAAGTAACAAAAATTGACATGGAAAACTGGATCTCATATAAATATGAATAATATCAGGGAACTCTCCGGTCTGTATATTCCTGAGCAGGCATGTAATGTGTACCAACTATTTTTTTAAATAAAATAAATAAATAAACTAGATAGCTTCTGCAATAGTCTCAAAATCTAGTTTGTATAAAAAGCTGAATCTTGTTTGGCCTTCACAGTTAAGATGCTGATGCATTTTTCCTTGAGGAGACATTCTGCAGGAAACTTTCTTGCTGGCAAAGTTTATACCATCTTGAAATAAGTAAACAGTCCATAAACTCTCTACTAGCAGGCAGCAATAAACAATCAATCTCTGAACCATTTACTAGACCAGAAAAACTTCCTGAGATACCAGATAATCTCTTCAAAGCTTTCATTCCACACACCTAGCAGAAATTCATTTAAAATTCCTAGCTTAGAGAATATGTAATATTTTATTAGAGCTAGGGAGAATCATTTTGGCAACATTTAGCTTTGGTTATAAAGTAGCAATCTACAGATGCAAAGCCCGTTAAAAATAATTCAATCAAAGATGACTTCACTTTTAGCAGTGACCTTGCAAACACCTGATCTTGAAATCTTGTTCAACTTAAGTCAAACTTAGTCCAACTTGCTCTCATTTTAAAGACCCTGACTATCGCTATTCAAAAGAAAATAGTGTAAAATAGCAAAATCCAAGAACTGTAGGGATATCTACATTTACTAATAAAATTTTTTAAATAATTAAAGTTCAAGTAATGTTATTCTACCTCTATCGCTTCCATACCTGGCTGTTTAAATGATATGGGCACCCTATTAAGATTTCTGAACTGTTCTGAGTAAAAGTACATATTATGTCTGGAGTGGTTCACAGTTTCCAAGTACATACTATCTTTTGAACTTAAGTGTATTGGTATATTCACATTTGTTTAGCTTCAGTTCAAATATTTATTTCTCAGTTAAATGATGAATTTGCATCCCAAAGGCAGGTATCACATGACACAATCTGGCTAGTAAATACATAAACAAAAATAAACTGATAAATAACAAAAGTTATTTATCAATACACTTTATCATATGGTTCATAATATATGGGCCATAGCAAGCCCATTTTATTTTTGCTTTATATATATTTAATTGAAGTACAATAAACAAGGCTGAATCATAAGTGTTCAGCTCAATGATATCCATAAAGTAAATACAGTCATGTAACCAGCACACAGATCAAAACAAGAAGAATATAACCAGCACACTCTCTCCTAGCCACTACATGCCTCAGTAAGGGTAACCACTATTCTGACTTCTAACATCTAGGAGTAGTTTTGCCTGTTTTAAAACATTATATGAATAAATTATGCAGAATGAACTCTTGTGTTTTGGGCTTCTTTGCCGAAACATTAGGCATGTAAGATTTACCCATGTTTTTGATGTAGGTATAGTTCAATCATTGTCTTTGCTGTGTAGTAACACATTGTATAAATACACCACAATTTATTTATCTATTATTCCTTTGATGGGCATTTGGGTTTTTATAGTTTCAGGGCTTGGAATTAAAAATCACTTCTATGAACATTATTTTATTTGTCTTTTGGTAAATATATGTATAGATTTCTTTTGAATATATTCCTAGGATTGTGTATCTATCTATTATATATATATAATAGGTAGGTATATATAAACTATATATATATATACACATATGATATATGTATAGTGATGTTTACCAAATATTATCAAATAGTTTTCTAACATATAAAGTTTATGAGATTCCTGTTGCTCTACCTTCTCACCAACTAGATATTGTCTGGTCTATTTTCATTTCATTCATAAAACTCTTTGGTGTGTTGTATAGCCTTGGTTTTTGTGTTGCAAGCATCAAATAAAACAAAATAAATGTATTTTCCATTTTAACAAAGTACATTTTTTATATAAGATACTCAAATGGAAGGGGCATACTTACAGGAATGTATAGAAAGATAGCAAAAAGAAATCTGAGTGGTGAGTACAATGTATTTACAAGGGGAGGTAAAGAATACAAAATTAGGCTTAGGTACTATAATGAGAGTCTCTCCTTTTCTCATGTCTTCTACACTATGGCTATAATTTAAAAGGATATGTTGATTGGTTCTGTTCCCCCTAAGAGAATACCTTTTCTCTTAGAGACAATACCTCTTAGAGACAATTCGTGTTTGGGAAAGGCAGTCTCATGAGTGCAGTTTTGAGACTCACATTCAGCTATATAGAAATGAGCCTTGGGCTTGGAATACTTTCTTACCAACAGATACAGAGCCCCAACCAGCCTGTGCTGGGTTTATCATCTCCTATGGGAGTATCTTTCTATATTTCAGTGTTCTTTTGTCTTTGCTTAAAGCGTGTGTGTCACATGGCACCTGGCCAACCCCACTGTTAAATCTGTCTCCTGTAAGGAGCAGAAGAACTTTCCTTCCACTGTAGCCCTGAGAAGGGTGAGTGTGGGCCTTGTTGCCTTGCACTGGCCTCCCACTGCCAAGGGACCTGCTGACCTTGGGGACCGACCCTAACTATTGAAGTAGATCTTGCTAGGTCTCTTCTTTATGTGAGTAAAGCCTTGTTCAATCCAGTGCTTGACTGTATTGTTTTCCTTGGCAACTCAGATACCAAAAGCAGTGGGCAGAAGTGTTTGGAGTCCTCCCCTTGGATTGGTATCGGGTGCCCGTTACTCTGCTTGACACAGGGACTACATGAATTAATGTGGGAGCCCAGAATTTATTTTTGTCAGGTGCCAAAGGCTAAGCCAGTGTTCTCCTACTTTAATGTATATCAGAATTACCTGCAGGGCTTGTTAAAATCATAGGTTCCTGGGCCTCTCTTTCATAGTTTCTAATTCAGGGATGAATTAAGTGGGGCCTGAGAATTTACATTTTCAGCAAATTGCCAGGTGACCCTGAGACTGTTGGCTTGAGGGCATCCCATAGAGGTTCACTGTTCTAAGAAAATAGGTAAGAGTGGTGAGAACACTTTTTTTTTTTAAGTTTAATGGACTTGTTCAAATCTCCACTCTGTTCATTGGTTAGCTGTGCGACTTTGAGTTATTTCATATCTAGGCTTCATTTCTACATTTCTATAATATAATAATTTTGTTTTCAAATTCAGCAGAGTATTGTGCTTTTTCCATGCAACGACAGTATGTGTGGTCTCTCCCAAGTACTTGCTGGTTTCAAAGGAACATTACATGACTGCCCAAATAAAAGCTGTGTCATGGTGCAACTGTCTCATCCAATGGTGATTGTGTGTGTGTGTATACTGTCTCATTATATGGGGGTAAAAAAATTAGAGTAAAATTTCTGGAGCCACTGAGCATATACAGAAGTATGCTAGCTAATGAGTGACTGTTTCTATTCCTTCAATGGAAAAATTAATGCTTGGTGCATATAAACAGTCATTTTATTTGTTTCTCTGTGAGTTGGTTCTTGCATCTTTGATCATTTGATGTGGAAACTTTAAATTTCATTCAAATGCTAAGAGCTGTAAATACTTACGTATGACCTTTTTATGTTTTAATGCAGATTACATCCTGAGTAACCTGATGTCAAAGCAAAACATTCACTTTTCCTTCTCTTGCTCTCTATCTCTTCCCTTTCTCCCTTTCTCTCTCTCTCTCTCTCTCTCTCTCTCTCTCCCCCTCCCTCCCTTTTCCCTATGATGGTTTTACAGGATCTTTCCTCTTTCAGCAGACTGACATTTCTTTAAATTTTAGCTATCTTGAAGCATATTTACAAGCTTTGAATTTTGAAGATGAAATTTCTTTTTATCTACCGTGGTATAACAAAAAATGTCCTTCTATGGTATATTTCTTTTCAAATAGTTGCCCTCATGATTAGGAGTTTTAAGTATTAAACATTTTCTGTTAAGTCTTTTAAACCTTCAGAATTATCATATTTGAGAAACATCTGAGGTCTTGAATACTATAAGTATATTTATTAAAAATATAAGACATTTACTTATTAATCAAGACACGGGAACTATATGTTTTTAGATCAATATGCTTTCTGTTTCTCAAAAATATGTTTAAAATATCCATTTCTACTTAATAGCACAATCCATTTATATCTCTAAATCTACTGTAAAATTGATGTATGTTTACATTATTGATTGAATTTTCATTCCTAATATGATTGATAGGCCAAACACAAACTGAAGAAACTATTATCAGAACAACCACTGCAGCTGAACAAGTAGACATTACTTAGCGTGTGTTTTTGGTCAATTTTTTTCATACTCTATTTTTACTACCTATAAACAATACCTTTCCTGTGAAATGTGTTATTTTTGTAGTATTTATATTTGTTCATTTGTATTTTGTTAAAAGTTAGTCACTTCATTGCAGTAAGAATACAAAAAACACAAGGCATGGTTTCATTCCAAGTACATATGTAAAAATAAATATTATTTACTTTTTATTTCAATTTTCTTTTGAACAACACCTTTAGTCTTTCATTTTTGTTGCCTGATTCACACAAATGCCAAATATCTATAAAGAAGCTACCCTTTACTTTAGATATTCACTTTAAAAACATTTGCAGCATTAAAATAAATTATGAAGCCAATATGAAATATGAAGCAGAAAATTATTTTTTTAAAAAGATCATTTTCAGTGTTCTTGAGCTGAGACCTCATTTCCAATATCTTCCTTGCCTTCCTACAGAGATAAGCCAATACTTGGAATTTTGCTTCCATTACTCAGCTGCATTTAAAAAATATATATGTCAATATACCTGGTATCCATAAATATATCATTTAGTGTTTCTTGGCTTTACACTTTAAGAAATGACATCATGTTGTCATATTTTATGTAACATTCTGTAATTATTTCCTTCACTCAACATTGTTTCTATAACTTAGCCATGTTGTTTTTGTAGTAGAATATGCATTCATTTTCACTGCCTTAACTATTCCATTGTGTGCAAACACTATAATTTGCTTAACCATGTCAAGTCAATGGATATTTGCCTTGTTTTTAGTTTTTCTTTTTCAATTTTTTTTTTATTATGAAAAGTACAAGCAAATATATTTTGTACCTGTCTCTTTGTACATATAGAATATTTTTTTTCTAAGCCATATACTTAAAAATAAAATAACTGTGTAAAAAGTTTGTAAATGTTCACCTTGACAAGGTAATTCCAAATTATTTTTAAGGAATTTGTACCAATTTATACTCTCATTTTTGATAAATAAGAATTATCAATGTTCCAATGTTTTGCCTATAATTAGAATTATTAGACTTTTTAATTTCTGCCAGTATAGTGAGTATAAAAAAGTATACCTTAGTTGCCTTAATTTACATGTCCCTCTTTCGTAATAAAACTTAATTAATTTATTTTCTAGCCACAAGGAGCCTTGAGGTGATCTAGAACAAGTTTGTTGAGGAAGGACTTATGCCATTGAATCATGCCTGCATTTCAGGAAGTAACTGGCTTGCTCTTGCCCTGCCCCTTCCTTATTCAGCTTATTATTACACTAATGAAAAACAAGTCAGGCTTGTACAATCAGACTAAAATTAGCATTCTCTTCCTCATTCACCTATCATATTTTTACTCCTTTGCATGACCCTGCTCAGCTACCTATTCTGAGAAGTTTTAAACTGCTCAATACTATGCATTTCCCTATTATTAAGTATATTATATTCTAGTGTGAATTGTATTTAACAATGCACTGTGCATCTTAAAGTTAGAATTGTGTCAAAGTAGCATTAAATTACCCCTGTTTACCTGGACATCTCCCTCATTGCCTGCACTTATTGAATTAAAAGATAGTTACTTTTGTATTCATTCTTTAGTAGAGCCCTTTGTGTAGCATTCATACAGGAATGGCCCTCAATTATATTATACTACAGTTGTGGAGATGAAGGACAATGTGTAAATAGCTAATTTTACTAGAGGCCAGTTAAATATACTCTGAAATTACAAACCACAGGTTATTGTTTGCAATGGAAAAAGTAAGGGATAGGTAAGAGAAAGAATGAAAAGGACCTGACATTTAAGTTTTTCTTTTGCATGGATTTGCATGGATATAAAATGAAAATAAAGCTAAGGTCATTCCATACTGATGAAACAGAAATAATATGGCTTGTTCAGAAATAGTAAGTCAAACTTTGCGTGGACTGTAAGATATATGCAAGTAGTGATGGGTCATTAGAATGAAAAGTAGAGTGAAAGAGCTCATAGCATTATAAAGAATTGACATTTTATTCCACAGTTTTAATTGAATGGCTTAAATATAATTATTAGTGGCATCTAGTATTTTGGGAAGATAATTCTATAATGTCAAAGTGAAAATATTAAAGAATAATTGTACTAGAGACCCTCTCTTAGTTCTATGTCTTTACCTTAATATTTAGCTTTTTCTCTTTGATTTTATGGTAAAATAGAGTTTCCTACTCTATCAACATTAATCACACAATATTCATATGTATTATATTCTCCAGAGTTATTTCTTTGTGCAAGAGATGGAATGACAAGAAAACTCCTGTGTTGTAGATAATTTCCTATTTAGTGTGATTTCACTGGTATATTTACTGATAAAAGAAGTAAAATCTGTTCCTATTGAACTATTATCCCAGGAGACTCTACCATCTCTTCTTAGGAACAAAAGTTATAGACTTGAAGTCTCAAACAAGAATTAAACAAAGATATATGTGAAACTATCTGTGCATATGAAAGAACAAATTAAATTACAAGGTGAATTAAATTTTTGTTTTCTATATCCAAGTATCTTTATTATGAATAAATCAGTTCCTGACTATATTATGCTAGTGAACATAAACTTTAGAGGTATATTTAATGAACTAAAGAAATCACTTATACTTAAATAGATTTTTAGACGTGTGTCACTGGTGACCAACATTTACCCTGAGCCTAAAAGAAAAGAGGAATGGTAAATATGTTGCTAGTAGATGGTATTGAAGGAGGAATGTGAGAGAAGTTCTAACTATTCCAGTATAAGAACACCTAGGACCCAGTACTTTATAAAGCTAAACATTACTATAGTAGCAATTGGGCTTCTAAACAAATAAAACATATGTCCACAAAAGCACCTCTGCATTGATGTATATAGCAGATTAATTCAAAATTACCAGAATTGGAGGCAATTCAAATATCTATCAACTGGTGACTCAGTACACAAAGTGCAATGCATCCATCCAATGGGATACTACTCAGCAATAGAAAGAACACACTAAATGCAAACATACGGATGAATCCCCAAAACAGCAGACGATTTGAGCAAAACCAGGTAGAAAAGGCTGAAACTATAATTCCATTTAAATAACTTTCTATAGAAGGCAAAACCATGGGAAAAGATATCAAATCACTGATTTCCAGGGACTGGGTTTGGGGAGAGAATATTACCTACAAAGAACATGAAGGAACTTTTTGAGGTTTTGGAAATATTCTGCATCTTGATTGCAGTGGTGATTATATTACTGTAAGAATTTCTTAAAACTCACTGATTTGTATACCTGAATTTAAATATCTTTACCTATTGACATTAAAAAACAAGAACAACAACAACACAGGAAACCTCACAAACAAACGAACAAGGAAAGACCTCAATTCAAAAATAACAATTCTAAGGGATATTTTCCTAGGATTTAATTGTCACAAGAACAAAAACACATGAAACTAACTACACAAAATTATTTTGTAGAGTTGGCCTGTGTACTCTCATGAAGTGAAGCCAAATTTTTCAAATTAAGCTTCCTTTTATGTATTCAAAAATATGTAGCTTTCCTGTGTGTCAGATTTGTTAAGGTTTAGTGTCATTAAATAAATAACCTCCTATATCCTGGGTTGTTAATTTTTTTTAAGTAATACTTTCATTTTCCTCCATTAAAGTAAAGACCTTTATGATTTTAGTAAAGTTGCTGAATTATTTCCCAGATGAGAATGACTTCACCTGTCAGTTTCTAGTGCACTATACTACCACTTTGACAAGATGAAGAATGTTATGTGATAGATAGATCAATTTCCAACCCTCTCTGCCCAACATAAGTAATCCTTGATTAATTTCAGCTGTCACAAAACTTAAGTCCACAGGAAAATCTTAAAAAGGTTGAAAACTGGCATAAAAATATGCTCGTTTTTGGTATTAGCTCCAAATCCATAGTTTTAGAACAATGTTATTATATTTATTTTATTCATTAATTCACTTACTCAGTAACATATCTTCAATAGTCCCTGATATAGATATTACATACACAATGATGATTAGACCCTCACGCGGGGGTTATATTCTAATAGGAAGAGACAGCAAACAAGTTAGAATATACTATTTAGTAAACAAGATCGCTTTAAGCTGAAATTTGAATGTATATTGGAAATAACAGGGATAATTTGAAAGAGAGGGAATGGGAGAGATGGTGTCAGCACTCACACAAGTTCACCCAGAGAGTTAAGGCTTGAGCTAAAGAATGGCGAGGAGTGAGTCAAGTACAGATTTGGGAAAAGGTATCATGGGCAGAAGAAAAACAAATTGAGAAGATCTTAAGGCAGGAAAAACAAACAACAACAAAAAGAGCATTTTCAAAAAACAGTGAAGTTCTGTTTCTTGAAATGTTACTGCCACACAGGGAAAAGCTGGGGAGATATGATGTAGGACCATTTTAAGTGATGGTTAAAATCTGGATTTTATTCTAAACATGAGAAGCAACCGAAGGGGTTTTAACATAGTAGAAACATGTGATCTCAATTATGCTTTTAAATATCTCCCCTTTCTGGTGTATGGAATATAGTTTGCAACAGTTAAGAAGGAGAATGGAAGGATCATTTCAGAGGTCATTGTAGCAGTTTGCTCATGTAAGGTGACATGATTACTTGCACAGAGGTGTTGGCAGGGGAGATGAAGGTCAAGTGTTTGGATAGAGGTAGGTCTTAGTTAACTTTACTGAAGCTGAAGTATTGGATGTATTACTTAAGATTTTCTGGGACATCACACACATAGCTTTCTAAATTTGGGTTGTTGGTTTCTGGATGTTATTTAAAACCATGGAGATAATTAAAAGAATTGCTCTTAATGATAGCAGGTTGTGATAGTGTTGTTTAAAAGCCTCTGAATTGTACAAAACAAGGCTTAGTTTTTCCAGGAGGTTCAAATGGACCAAGGTTGCTTAACAATTCATATTAATTCCTGTTACAGAGGACTAGGAGGAGTCTGAGAGAATATGATATATAAATTGGCTATATATACCTGGACCATAGAGTAGAAAAATCATTTCTTGTTGAAAAAAACTGAGATATTAGGCTTCAGATAAAAGCATAATATTTAGTGGCTAAGCAATTCTGTTACTGCTATATATGTATTATTGGAATTGAACAATTAAATAAATGGATGATTGTTGGAAACAAGTTTCTTTTGGAGTTAGAGTTAACATGTAAATAAGAAAGCCTTAACCAGACTCATCAAGAAAAAACAAATCAATAAAATTAGAAATGAAAATGGAGAATTTACAACAGACGCCACAGATATACAATGGATCATAAGAGACTACTACAAGCAACTATATGTCAATAAAATGGACAACCTAGAAGAAATGGACAAATTCTTAGAAAGGTACAACATTCCAAGACTGAACCAGGAAGAAATAGAAAATATAAAGAGACCAATCACAAGTACTGAAATTGAAACTGTGATTAAAAATCTTCCAACAAACAAAAGTTCAGGAACAGATGGCTTCACAGGTGAATTCTATCAAACATTTAGAAAAGAGCTAACACCTATCCTTCTCAAACTCTTCCCAAAAACTGCATAGGGAGGAACACTCCCAAACTCGTTCTATGAGGCCACCATCACCCTGATACCAAAACCAGACAAAGATATCACACAAAAAAGAAACTTTACATACCAATATCACTGATGAACATAGATGAAAAATCCTCAACAAAATACTAGCACAAAAAGTCCAACAACACATTAAAAGTATCATGAACCATGATCAAGTGGGATTTATCCCAGGGATGCAAGGATTATTCAATATGCACAATTAATCAGTGTGATACACCATATTAACAAATTAAAGAATAAAAGCTATATGGTCATCTCAATACATGCAGAAAAAGCTTTTGACAAAATTCAACACCCATTTATGATAAAAACTCTCCAGAAAGTGGGCATAGAGGGAACCTACCTCAACATAATAAAGGCCATATATGACAAACCCATAGCAAACATCATTCTCAATGGTGAAAAACTGAAAGCATTTCCTCTAAGATCAGGATGAAGACAAGGGTATCCATTCTTACCACTATTATTGGAAGTCCTAGCCACAGCAATCAGAGAAGAGAAAGAAATAAAAGGAACACAAATTGGAAAAAAGGAAGTAAAACTGTCACTCTTTGCAGATGACATGATACTATACTTAGAAAATCCTAAAGATGCCACCAGAAAACTACTAGAGCTAATCAATGAATTTGGTAAAGTTGCAGGATACAAAATTAATGCACAGAAATCTCTTGCATTCTTATACACTAACAACAAAAGATCAATTAAGAGAAATTAAGGAAACAATCCCATTTACTATTTCAACAAAAAGAATAAAATACCTAGGAATAAACTTACCTAAGGAGGCAAAAGAACTGTATTCGGAAAACTATAAAACACTAATGAATGAAATAAATCAAAGATGACACAAACAGATGGAGAGATACACCATGTTCTTGGATTGGAAGAAGTAATATTGTAAAAATGACTGTACTACCCAAAGCAATCTACAGATTCAATGCAATCCCTATCAAACTATCATGGCATTTTTCACAATATTAGAACAACAAATTTTACAGTTTGTATGGAAACACAAAAGACCCCAACTAGCCAAAGCAATCTTGAGAAAGAAAAACAGAGCTGGAGGAATCAGGCTCCCTGACTTCAGACTATACTACAAAGCTACAGTAATCAAAACAGTATGGTACTGGCACAAAAACAAAAATATAGATCAATGGTACAGGATAGAAAGCCCAGAGATAAACCCACACACCTATGCTAACCTAATCTATGACAAAGGAAGCAGGAATATACAATGGAGAAAAGACAGTCTTTTCAATAAGTGGTGTTGGGAAAACTGGACAGCTACATGCAAAAGAATGAAATTAGAACACTCCCTAACACCATACACACACATAAATTCAAAATGGTTTAAAGACCTAAAGGTAAGGCCAGACACTATAAAACTCTTAGAGAAGAACATAGGCAGAACATTCTTTGACGTGAATCGCAGCAAGATCTTTTTTGACCCACCTCCTAGAGTAATGAAAATAAAAACAAAAATAAACAAATGGGACCTAATTAAACTTAAAGCCTTCTGCACAGCAAAAGAAACCATAAACAGGATGAAAAGACAGCCCTCAGAATGGGAGAAAATATTTGCAAATGAACCAACTGACAAGGAATTAATCTCCAAAATATACAAACAGCTCATGCAAGTCAATATCAAAACAACAGCCCAATCAAAAAATGGGTGGAAGACCTAAATAAACATTTCTCCAAAGAAGACAAAGATGGACAAGAGGCACATGAAAAAATGCTCAACATCACTAATTATTAGAGAAATGCCAATCAGAACTACAATGAGGTATCACCTCACATTGGTCAGAATGGCCATCATTTAAAAATCTACAAATAATAAATGCTGGAGATGGTGTGGAGAAAAGGGAACCCTCTTACACTGTTGGTGGGAATGTAAAGTGGTACAGCCACTATGGAGAACATTATGGACATTCCTTAAAAAACTAAAAATAGAACTACCATATGACCCAGCAATCCCACTACTGGGCATATACCCTGAGAAAACCATAATTCAAAAAGACACATATACCCCAATGTTCATTGTAACAGTATTTAAAATGTCATGGAATGTCCACCATCAGATGACTGGATAAAGAAAGTATAGTACATATATACAATGGAATATTACTCAGCCATAAAAAGAAATGAAATTGGGTCATTTGTAGAGATGTGAATGGACCTAGAGTCTGGCATACAGAATGAAATAAGTCAGAAAGAGAAAAATATCATATATTAATGCATATATGTGGAATCCAGGAAAATGGTACAGATGAACCTATTTGTAGGGCAGGAATAGAGACACAGACATAGAGAATGGACATGTGGACATGGTGGGGGAAGAGTAGGGTCAGACGAATCTGGAGATTAGGATTGACATATATACATTACCACATGTAAAATAGGTAGCTAGTGGGAGCTATAATAGTATAGCACAGGGAACTCAGCTCAGTGCTCTGTGATTACCTAGATGGGTGTGATGGTGGGGCAGGTGGGAGGGAGGTCCATGAGGGAGGGGATTTATGTATACATATGGCTGATTCACTTCGTTGTACAGCAGAAACTAATACAACATTGTAAAGCAATTATACTCATATTTAAAAAAGGAAAAAGAAGAGGGATCTAGAATGATCTGTGTGGTACTACAGTAAGCTTGGAGACATTGGTATGAACTCATGTTTGGCTTAGTGTAGATACAGATGGTTACATGTAGAACTCTTTATAGATATGTTTGAATTCCACTCATTTAAAGGTACACATATATTTCCTTGTTCTGAGGACTGATAGGGCCTAGAGGCAAAGACACTCAAGTAGCAACAAACCTATCTTATCCCCAGATCTTTGTTTTTATACCATTCTCGATGGGAAAATGGCTGATTCTAAAACTGAGGCAGAAAATACACAAGATGAGTCCAGATCATCTTGTTCCAGAAAGTAAGGAAATTCCAACTCTGCCCCCCCGCAACCACCACCCTGCAGAAGAACCCTACATTGAAGAGGATATGGCAAAGGGAAACAGGACCAAATGAGATATCTTCTAATGGGTAAGACAGGAAAAATGTGAGCCACAAGATAACGTAGCATTGGATTATAACCCTAAATATAGAATAAATATCCATGAGTCTACAGTGCTATAAATAAATTACTGAATAAATAAATTAATTGGAGAAGTGGCAAGCTTCCCATGCAGAAGAATTCCAAATAATTTATGTAGATACAGTGCCCTAAAGAAGGGGGTACACAATTCCCTCCTCCTTAGTGTGGGCTGTGCTTAGTGACTGCCTTCTATTGAGTACAGAATGGAAAGGGGGAGAATTATACTTTATAGTAGAAAAACTTGACAAACACTATCTCATCCAGGTGATCTAGGTCAATATCAGCAGTAAAAAATCATGTTGATACCCTGGTATCATACTTGTATACTGGATATGATATGATGGAAGTAACACTTTATCTCTGTGGTATCCCTCCCTTAAAGCCATAACTTTAGTAATCTGTGAAAAAACACCAGAAAAGTTCTAATAGATAGGCACAATAGATGTACAAAATACATGACCAGGACTCCTCAACACTGTCAAAGTCATCAGAAACAAGAGAATCTGTGATACTGTCACAACCAGGAGGAACCTACGATCAGATGACTAAATGTAATGTGGTATCCTAGATATGATAGAGAAAAAGCAAAAGGACATTAGGCTAAACTAAGGGAAGCTGAATAAAGTGTGGACTTTAGTTAATAATAATGGACCAGTATTGTTTCATTAATTATAAAAAATATTCCATAATAATAAAAGATTTTTTAAAAGGGGAGTTAGATGCAGAATATATAGGAACTCCCTGTGCTATCCTTTTCAGTGTAAATCTAAAACTCTTTTTAAAAAGGAATCTGTTAAAAATATCAACAGGAAATTAAAAATGAAGACTATTAATTTTTCAGAGTGTCTACTCCATAGTATTAATGAAAAATTAAATCCTCCGTCTACCACATCTTCTTCATCTCTGCACATCAGACTTACAACTTCTAACAACTTACATTCTGCCACCTACTTATCTGCTGTATTAGTTTCCTGTTGTTTCCTAACAATCCACTCCAAAATTTAGTGGCTTAAAACAATGACCATTTATTATTATTCTTGAATCTATATTCCAGCTGTGTGGTTCTTTTGGTCATGCTTGGGCTCCCTCATAATCCACTGAGAATCAGCTAAATGGCTCTGCTCTGGAAGTCAGGTTGGTATTAGCTGCTTTGATTTTCTCCTATGTAATCCTACTTTTCAGAAGCCGAAACTAGTCTTGTCCTCATGGTTGCGTGGTCAGGCTCAAACTTGCACATCACTTCTGCCACGTTCTACTGGCCAAAGAAATCACTAAGCCAGTGCATATTTGAGGGATAGAAAAATAAACTCTACCTGTTAATGGGAAAAGCTGCAAAATCACATTGTAAAGGGACATGGATAGAGAGAAAAGAATAATTGCAGCCATCTGACATACAATCTATAACATCTGCCCATTAGAACTAATCCCTTAGGGTTTGAATTTCTAGAACACTTTGTAACTGACCTTGTATTATATTTTCTGCTAGATTTAATATCAGGGAACAAGTACAATACCTGCATTGTTTTATGACACAAGATATTTCTTTGTGAATTAGTAATTCAGTAAATGTTAAATGCAGGTGTCTTCAAATTTTTAAAATGCAAGAGTATGGTATGTTTTTCTAGTTTACTCAAGAAACCAAAAATATCAAACACTTCACCAATAATAAAATCTTAGCTTAAAAACATTGCACTATGATCCCTTCATCCCTTCATGGAGAGACCAAATTTGTGTCTCTTTGGAGTCTTGGTTTTTTACTTTCATTGTGGTAATAGTTGTTATAACGAGCCCAATGAAGAAAATCCAACGCATAACTTTAACAACTTGAATTGAAAAATTAATAAGGATTCAATGGATGAGCTATATAAACATCACTCTAATGATTGAATATGATTATTCAGCTTCTCAGTTCCATACCAGCATGTGACAGTTTGTGATGATGTTATCCTGGGATAACAAACAATAAATATCCTGGTCCCAGTACCATAAATAGGAAAATTGGAAATTTTACCTTGAATCACTTAAATCATTTGACTGCCAGCTGTAACAACATATATGTCAATTATTTTTTATCACCTTACACATGAATTAAGTGGATATTTAGAAGTAATGGCTGTGGGAGAAATAACCAAAATAATAATAATGAGATTGTATACTTTTAAGGCTTTTTCTAATTTTTCTATAATTAAGACAACTTTTCATCAGATGATTATATTTCTTTAATGCTTAGACTAGTCTTAAGTTTCCTAGCCCTGTTCCAAGTGATGATTAATTGAACAGATTATTAAATGCTATCAAACTCCAACTGTGTTAACTCTATACTTTTTCTATATCCAAAACCAATCTTTAGATTGGTTTCTATTAACAAGATTGGTTAATGTCTGATAGACTTATGCCATCAGTAAAAATGAATGACTAACCTAGTGTCATCATCCATCCCTACATTGCTAACTGATTATACTTCTTTTGCTGACCAAGCTGAGAAACTGTCATTCATATTAAATTAAAATGAAATGTTAGAATCCAAGAAAATTGAAATGGCTAATAAGTAACATCCTGAATGTCTCTTCAAGAGTTATGAGTAACTATGATAAGGAAATCCTCTGGCACATGGCAGCTTCTTGAAAATTAGGAATGATTAAGTTTGTTTTGTCATGTAGGAATTCAAAGTTTACATTACTCTAGCTATCATGAAAAGATAGAGATGCTCCTTAACATTATTTAAGAATATATTCTGTTTCTCACAATAAGGAGAAAATAAAAGTAATTCAAGAAACCTCTTTAGATTTAAAAGATAAAGGGAAACTTCTGTTCCAGTATTTTAGGTTCTATAAAATTTATTTAAAATTTTTCTATAACCATATGTCAAAAGTTTTAATGTATAGAACATACCATTTATAATTTAAAATTTCAGTTGGCATTCATTTTTCTATTGGTTTCTTTGTCATGATAAATAATATGTTGGAATAAATTGGATAATGTTGAAATAAATATTTGCCTGGCCCAAGGAGTTAGAGACCTGAAGACTAGTAATATCTAACACAGACCAGTCTCAATTTTTTCTCTTCATGAATGGTATTTAGTTTGGTGATACTAACGTATGATAAAGGCAGTTGTGTTTAATAGAAAAAGATGTGTTTTGAGAGGAATGTGTGTTTAAGTCCTGGTATGATACTTACTTGGTAATGACCTTGGACTGGTCATTTAATCTCTGAGCCTCAGTATAAACAGCAGTAAAATGTGGATATTGAAAACATTTTCTTACCTAATGAATTTTGGTAGAACTTATAAGAAGTTTGCTGTGGAGAACAAAGTGGGTGGTTTATGTTAAAGTACCTTGTAAAATCAAAAGTTTTAAGTGAATGTTAATTTTCCATATCTATATTATTGCTATTTCTAATCTTTATATGTTCCATATTTTTCTCCCTTTTTCACCCAATTGTAAAACTTCTGAGCTGATAGCTATTACACAGATTTTATTAATACAATTACTTTTATTTCAAAGAAAACAAAATTAACCCCTATTTTTTTTCCCTTTGGCTGCTAGAGATCCCTAAGATCCCACTTGTGAAGTGTCTTTATTTTAATCATGTGCTAAAGGCCATGTTCAGAACTTAAAAATAATTGCAGTGTTGATGTTGAGATCCTAACCCCTGCTGAAATCAAAGGTATAAATCATCACAAGCACTTAAGTGTCTAAATATTTTTTAAAGTATATTCTCTCTTCCTTTTTTGACAACGAAATTACATGTAAGTTGCGTATCACTTTTCAATTTTTTTCCAAGTGAATTTGACTTATTAATGAATTTATTTTATTTGATGAGTGCTGGCTCAATCTGTCCCCTTCACTCATAAATAAATGAAAAATAAAGTGGTTTTCTTTTAAAAAGACTGTTTAGGAGAAAAAAGTTCTAGTCTTTGTAATTTGGCTAAATTTCTGTAGCTTGATAGAAAATAAGTTTGTTTATTTTATTTATTATTTTCCCAAAGAAGGACAAATTAGAAGAAATTATTTGTTGTATGTTTTATATTTTCTTATTTATCTGGGGAATGGCTGTTTAAAAACTTGATGATTTGGGGGTTTTTTAAGCAAGAAAGTTGCTCTTAGAGAAAATGACTTCTATTATTACTATTGATGAACAACACCCAGGGACAGTCTCTCTCTCTTTCTCCTATTCTACAATGCACAGCATCTCCATTCTGTTCTAATAGACATTTTAAAACAGCGAAGTATAGTTGATTTACAATATTAAATTCACTTATACAAGATAGCGATTATTTTTACAGATTATACTCCATTAAAAGTTGTTATAAAATAGTGGCTATAGGGTTTCCCTGGTGGCGCAGTGGTTGAGAATCCACCTGTCGATGCAGGGGACATGGGTTCATGCCCCAGTCTGGGAAGATCCCACATGCCGCGGAGCGGCTGGGCCTGTGAGCCATGCCGCTGAGCCTGAGGTCCGGAGCCTGTGCTCCACAACGGGAGAGGCCACAACAGTGAGAGCTCTGCGTACCGAAAAAAAAAAAAAAAAAAAAAAAAATATATATATATATATATATATATATATATATATATATATATATATATATAGTGGCTATAATTCCCTGTGCTATAAAATATATTCTTGTTGCTTATCTATTTTATACCTAGTAATTTGTATCTCTTAATCCCATACCCCTATCTTGTACCTCCCCCCAATGCCTGTCTACTCACTGGTAACCACTAGTTATCTATATCTGTATATTTCTGTTTTACTTTATACATTCATTTATTTTTTAGATTCCACATAAAAATGATATCATACAGTATTCGTCTTTCTCTATCTGACATTTCACCAAGCATAATATTCTCTAGGTCCATCTACATTGCTGCAAGTGGCAGAATTCCATTCTTTTTTATGGCTGAATATTATTCCATTGCCTACATGTACCATATCTTCTTTAACCATTTGTCTGTTGATGGGCTCTTGGGTTGCTTCCATATCTTGGCTATTGTAAATAATGCTGCTATGAACATTGGGGTGTACGTATCTTTTCAAATTAGTGTTTTCTTTTCTTTCTTTCTTTCTTTTTTTTTTTTTTGATATATTCCCAGGAGTAGAATTGCTGGATCATATGGTAGTTCTATTTTTAGTTTTTTGAGGGATCTCCATACAGTTTACCATAGTAGCTGCACCAGTTTACATTCCCACCAACAGGGTACAAGTGTTCCCTTTTCTCCATATCCTCTCCAACATTTTTTATTTGTAGACTTGTGGGTCTGATCCCAAGTTGCTAGAGCAGAAGCCTTGAGGGTTGGACCTGAGCTGGCTCTGTTCCCTTTAAGTGTGTGTTTTCCCCTCTCCCTGCACCAGGACCCTTGCCCCAGAGAAGGGGAATGCTGAAGCAAGGGAGACCCATGAGAGCTCTTGGCTCACATCCACTGTAGACAAATATCCAAGCTGTCTCAGAGGTGCTGCCTGTGCAGGCACCCACATTTGTTTTCCTTGGTTCTTTTAGATGCAGCCCCGGATGCCAAGTCCCTTTTGATCCTCACAGCTGATCACTGCCCCCAGCCCCCACTACCTCCACCCTGTTGTGGAGCCACACTGTGGGGCAGGTGGGGCCCACGCAGACTCTTGGTGTGTACTGAGGGGTGAGCTGTGGTGGAGCAGCCACCATCAGAGATGTGGGCTGCTTTAGTAAAGGCCATGGCTGCTGCCACCCCATCCAGGCTCTGCCCTTGGTTGGGGTTGCCTCTGTATCCCACAGTCTAATCTTCTCCCAGGCTGTGGCCATCCCAGATCCAGTGCTACACTGTGATGTGGAGTGAATGGGGCAGGAGTGTTTGCTTGGCTCCAGCTGGGGTTGTCACAAGGTCTCAGGAGATCCAGCAGCCCATAGATCAGACCTCTCTTCACCTTGCTCAGGGGCAAGCCAGGCTTCCTACCACCCTCCTGTTAGTCCCAGAGTTTCTCCAAACAGCCAAGGAGGCTCATCTCCCCAACATAGGACCCCAGAACTGTGGTTCCCAATCTGTGGCTCTCGTTGCTCACTCCCCAGGGAGGGTGTCCCATCGTATAGTCTCCCGTTTCCTCTGTGTCCCCTCCCAGTAACACAAGTCCTGACCCTATTGCTTTTCTTTCCTTCCTACCCAATTATGTGTGTATCTTTCTTACAGCTTTGGTTGTACAGAAGTCCTTCTGCTAGTTTCCAGTTTAGTTTTCAGTGAGAATTGTACCACAAGCAGATGTATTTTTGATGTGTTCATGGGGAGAGGTGAGCTGAATGTCCTCTTACTTTACCATCTTGTTGTTTATGAGTATAGTTTCCATTCTTTTAATTTTATGCTTATTCCCATAAGATTGAAGGGTAATATTGTTTTTATCTATATTAAGAGAGTAGTACGAGGTGTGACAATTGCAGTCTCTAACAAGTAGCACAGCCTTAGGATTTATCAAACTGTTTTGAAAAAAAAAAATTCCGGGCTTCCCTGGTGGTGCAGTGGTTGAGAGTCCGCCTGCCGATGCAGGGGACACGCGTTCGTGCCCCGGTCCGGGAAGATCCCACATGCCGCGGAGCAGCTGGGCCCGTGAGCCATGGCTGCTGAGCCTGCATGTCCAGAGCCTGTGCTCCACAACGGGAGAGGCCACAACAGTAAGAGGCCCGCGTACCGGTTAAAAAAAAAGAAAAAATAATTCCAAGTTTGCTTTAATCATCCTTACTTTTGCAAAATATTCTAGAAGTCAGTTTTGTTTTTCCAATTCCACAGTCCCAGAAAAATTGAGCAATGGACTGTGAAGTTGTAACCACATTTCTTCATTTTCCAATATACTGATACACACAAGTTAAATGAGGTTCTTAACATTCTTTCTCCAGTAAAATCTAAGTTGAACTACTGTCTGCAAAATGCTACTATTATAAGAGGCCCTATTCTATGGAAGGCAGACAAGCATGAAACTAGATATTTTTTTTCAGCTTTCATTTATTACTTATTGAAAAAAAAATGTCCATAGCGGTGAAAAACTTCCCCTGATATTCAATTTATATTTATTTATTGAGAATTTAGATTATTTTCAATTTGAGAAATTCAAAATTTTAATTATATGCTGTTTACTTTGTTTTGATATATATAACAGTTAATTATACATATACTTGTATTTATAATTTATGTTCTAATTAATTCATTGTATATTAACCTTCTTTAATGTCAGTTGTGCAAAGGATTCTTTAGTTCAACCTGCAATACTTTTGTAAGCAGTCACATACCAGAAGAGCAGAAAACAATAAATGGTATCACTCAATGTTTCTTCTGCATAAATACACAAAGGGTGCGTAACTTACTCAAAAGAGGTTTGGGCTTTGGCTTCAGCTCTTGGGAGGTAACCTCTAAGCCCTTGGAATGCTCTGCCTGAAAGTGAGTCCTTGTTTACCTGGAGGCTTTGGCCATGCCAGGTAGTCTATGCTAATCGTATGATTTATGGTTGGGGGTCTTTGGCCACAAAGAATCAGCTCAACATCTGGAGGGAATGGAGAGTCTAACTTTAGCCACATAGGGGGTGAAACATTTCTATGTGACCCAGTTCCAATAAAACTGTGGACACCAAGGCTTAGGTGAGCATCCTTGATTGGCAGTACTCTATGCATATTGTTACACATCACTGTTGGTAAAAAAAACAGGTGCTGCCTGCACAGTTCTACTGGGAGAGGACAACTGGAAGCTCCAAGCCTTGGTATCCCCAGGACTGTGCCCTATGTACATATTTCCTCTCTGATATTAACTTATTTTGTTGTAATCAACCATAACCATGAGTATAATGGCTTTTCTGAGTTCTACAAGTACTTGTAGCAAATGATTGAATCTGACTGTGGTCTTGAGGACTCCCAGATTTGCATTTGGTGTGAGAAGTGAGAGTGGTTTGAGGAATCTCCAGAACTTCATAGAGACAATCAAAGTAGGCAAATTAAAAATGTTTGGACAATTAATTAGTCTCAATTACATTGAAATATTCATGTCATCCTTAATTTATTCTTTTAAAACATTAAAAATTTTATTTAAATATATTTATTAAGGAAATGTTACAGGTGAGGATATTCATTATAAAACTTTAGTTAATTTCAATTGTGCTGTCTTTGAGTTCACTAATTCTTTCACCTGCTCAGTTCTGCTGTTGAGTCCTTATATGAATTTTTCCTTTCAGTTACTATACACTTCTTGCTAGCCCTGAGTCTAGAGATAAGGCAGAGGTGTACGTTTAGAATGTTCTCAAGTCTTCTCTGAGCTAATGCACCCTGTCCTGGGTGCAGGTCATGGGCACCCAGGACATGGGAAATTTTGAATGTCCTAATTTCCCAAATGAATTCTTTTCCTGGATTTTCGTACCATATTTAGGCAGTATATTTTATGTTCCAACTGTAATCTTTTGTCCCTGTTAGCTAGAGGTTTTTCATTCACTTTACAATGTTACAATGTTTGTAACAATGCCCATCCCTCTTCTGTCTTTAACAAGTTCTGAGTTAGGTAAAACAGAAATGAGCACCTGGCATTAAGTCTTCAGAGAGCCATCAGACAACTTAGAACAAAGTAACATAATGCTTTGTGAATAAGATCTGCTCTGCTTCCTTTGAAGGGACAAGCCACTATCTTCAAGACCACCTTTGAGTCTGGGGAGTGGTGGGGCAAAGACAAGTAAAAGTGCCTCAAAGTTTTTTTTGTTTGTTTGTTTGTTTTAACATTTTTATATTGTTTTTTTTTCTTGTTTAGCATTTGCTTGGTTGCTGTATCTTTGACTATTTTTTAGAGTACTGAAAAAGTTGGTTCTGACAGTTTCTGCTTGTCTTTCTTTCTTTCCTTTCTTTTTTTCAGCTTATACAGGTTTATAATCTCATAACTTTCTGTGGGTCAGGAACTCAGGAGTGGCTTAGCTGGATGGTTTTGGTTCCAGGTCTCTTATGAGGCTGCAGCCAAGATTGTCATTCATGCCGGGGCTGCATCACCTGAAGGCCTGACTGTGGGTGGAGGAGCCACTTCCAAGATGGTGCACTCACATGCCTCATTCCTTGCTTGTGGCCCTCCCCATAGGACCACTTTAGTGTCCTCACAGCATAGCTGTCGCCAGCGTGAGTGATCCAAGGGAGAGCAAGGAGGAAACTTCAGGGTCCTTTATGACAGAAGTCACACTGTCACTTCTGTCACACTTTTGTTGTTAGAAGCAGGGCACTAAGTCTGTCCCCACATGAGTGGAGGGGAGGAGGGATTTCATTTTTAGAAGGGAGGAGTGTCATAAAAGATTCTCGACATATTTTAAAACCACCACACTCTCAACTGCTCTTCTTTTCTAGTAAAGATAAACCACCCAGATTTTACCAGATACCAACCAGGGCTTCACCAAATTGCTCTTGGGGAAAATTTCCACATTGTTGCTCACAGCTGCATCTGAGTGCTGGTTGGGTCTGCAGCCTCATCCTCTCATCAACCCAATCTCCTCATTCTTTGCATTCAAGGCCTGATTGCTCATTAAACTTGCCTTTCCAGCCTACCTTTTATTCTAGTGCTATGTTTTCTATTTATTCTTTTTATTTAATTGGAATATAATTGCTTTACAATGTTGTGTTAGTTTCTGCTGTACAATGAAGTGAATCAGCTATTTGTATACATATATCCCCTCCCTCTTGGACCTCCATCCCACCCCCCAATATTCCACCCATCTAGGTCATCACAGAGCACCGAGCTGAGATTCCTGTGCTATACAGGAGGTTCCCACTAGCTATTTATTTTACACATGGTAGTATAAATATGTCAATCCTAATATCCCAATTCATCCCACCCCCCTTCCCCCTCCATGTCCACACATCTGTTCTCTACATCTGCATCTCTATTTCTGCCCCGCATATAGGTTCATCTGTACCATTTTTCTGGATTCAACATATATGCATTAATATATGATATTTGTTTTTCTCCTTCTGGTTTACTTCACTCTGTATGACGGACTGTACTTCCATCCATATCTCTACAAATGACCCAGTTTCATTCCTCTTTATGGCTGAGTAATATTCCATTGTATATATGTACCACATCTGCTTTATCCATTCATCTGATGATGGACATTTATGTTGCCTACATGACCTGGCTATTGTAATAGTGCTGCAATGAATATTGGGGTACATGACTCTTTTTGAATTATGGTTTTCTCAGGGTATATGCCCTGTGGCGGGATTGCTGGGTCATATGGTAGTTCTATTTTTAGATTTTTAAGGAACCTCCATACGGTTCTCCATAGTGGGTCTATTAATTTACATTCCCACCAACAGTACAAGAGGGTTCCCTTTTCTCCACACCCTCTCCAGCATATATTATTTGCAGATTTTTTTTTTTTTTTTTTTTTGCGGTACGTGGGCCTCTCACTGCTGTGGCCTCTCCCGCTGCGGAGCACAGGCTCCGGATGCACAGGCCCAGTGGCCATGGCTCACGGGCCCAGCCACTCCACGGCATGCAGGATCCTCCCAGACTGAGGCACGAACCCGCGTCCCCCGCATCGGCAGGCGGACTCCCAACCACCACGCCACCAGGGAAGCCCTGTTTGTAGACATTTTAATGATGGCCATTCTGACTGGTGTGAGGTGATAACTCGTTGTAGTTTTGATTTGCATTTCTCTAATAATTAGTGATGTTGAGCATTTTTCATGTGCCTCTTGGCCATCTGTATGTCTTCTTTGGAGAAATATCTATTTAGGTCTTCTACCCGTTATTTGATTGTTTTTTTTTGTTGTTGTTTTGATATTGAGTTGTATGAGCTCTTTGTATATTTTGGAGATTAATCCTTTGTCAGTTGCTTTATGTGCAAATATTTTCTCCCATTCTGAGGGTTGTCTTTTCATCTTGTTTATGGTTTCCGTTGCTGGGCAAAAGCTTTTAAGTTTCATTAGGTCCCATTTTTTTTTTTTTTTTTGAGGTACGCGGGCCTCTCACTGTTGTGGCCTCTCCCGTTGCGGAGCACAGACTCCAGATGCGCAGGCTCAGCGGCCACGGCTCACGGGCCCAGCCACTCTGCGGCATGTGGGATCTTCCCGGACCGGGGCACGAACCCGTGTCCCCTGCATAGGCAGGCGGACTCTCAACCACTGCACCACCAGGGAAGCCCCATTAGGTCCCATTTTTTAATTTTTGTTTTCATTTTCACTACTCTAGGAAGTGGGTCAAAAAAGATCTTGCTGTGATTTATGTCAAAGAGTGTTTTTCCTATGTTTTCCTCTAAACTTTTATAGTGTCCAGTCTTACATTAAGGTCCTTAATACATTTTGAGTTTATTTTTGTGTATAGTGTTAGGAAGTGTTCTAATTTCATTCTTTTACATGTAGTTGTCCAGTTTTCCCAACAGCACTTGTTGAAGAGACTTTCTTTTCTCTCTTGTATATTCTTGCTTCCTTTGTCGTAGATTTGGTGACCATAGGTGTGTGGGTGTATCTCTGGGCTTTCTATCCTGTACCATTGATCTATATTTCTGTTTTTGTTCCAGTACCATATTGTGTTGATTACTGTAGGCTGTAGTATAGTCTGATGTTAGGAGCCTGATTCCTCCAACTCCATTTTTTTTTTTTTTCCCTCTAGGTGGCTTTTGCTATTCAGGGTCTTTTGTGTTTCCATACAAATTGTAAAGCTTTTTTGTTGTACTTCTGTGAAAAATGCCATTGGTAGTTTGATAGGGATTACATTGAATCTGTAGATTGCTTTGGGTAGTATCGTCATTTTCACATTATTGATTCTTCCAATCCAAGAACATGGTATATCTCTCCATCTGTTTGTGTCATCTTTGATTTCTTAGATTTAAGAAATCTTAAATCTTTAAGTGTTTTATAGATTTCTGAATACAGGCCTTTTGCCTACTTAGGTAGGTTTTATTCTAATTGTTGCAGTGGTAAATGGGATTGTTTCCTTAATTTCTCTTAACTAAACTTTCGTTAGTGTATAGGAATGAAAGAGATTTTCTGTGCCTTAATTTTGTATCCTGCAACTTTACTAGTTTCATTGATGAGCTCTAGTAGTTTTCTTGTGGCATTTTTAGGGTTTTCTATATGTAGTATCATATCATCTGAAAATGATTCCTTTTCCAAGGAATACTTGTTGGATTCCTTTTATTTCTTTTTCTTTTCTGATTGCTGTGATTGGACTTCCCAGACTATATTGAATAATAGTGGCAAGAGTGGACACTCTTGTCTTCTTCCTGATCTTAGGGGAAATGCTTTCAGTTTTTCACCATTGAGAATGATGTTTGCTATAGGTTTGTCATATATGGCCTTTATTATGTTGAGGTAGGTTCCCTCTATGCCCACTTTCTGGAGAGTTTTTATCATAAGTGGGTGTTGAATTTTTTCAAAAGCTTTTTCTGTATCTATTGAGATGACCATATGGTTTTTCTTTAATTTGTTAATATGGTGTATCACACTGATTTATTTGTGTATATTGAATAATCCTTGCATCCCTGGGATAAATCCCACTTGATCATGGTTCATGATCCTTTCAATTTGTTGTTGGACTTTTTGTGCTAGTATTTTGTTGAGGATTTTTTGTCTATTTTCATCAGTGATATTGGTCTATAAATTTTCTTCTTTTGTGATACCTCTGGTTTTGGTATCAGGGTGATGGTGGCCTCATAGAATGAGTTTGAGAGTGTTCCTCCCTATGCAGTTTTTGGGAAGAGTTTGAGAAGGATAGGTGTTAGCTCTTCTCTAAATGTTTGATAGAATTCACCTGTGAAGCCATCTGTTCCTGGACTTTTGTTTGTTGGAAGATTTTTAATCACAGTTTCAATTTCAGTACTTGTGATTGGTCTCTTTATATTTTCTATTTCTTCCTAGTTCAGTCTTGGAATGTTGTACCTTTCTAAGAATTTGTCCATTTCTTCCAGGTTATCCATTTTATTGACATATAGTTGCTTGTAGTAGTCTCTTATGATCCTTTGTATATCCGTGGTGTCTGTTGTAGTTTCTCCATTTTCATTTCTAATTTTAGTGATTTGAATCCTCTTTTTTTTCTTGATGAGTCCAGCTAAAGGTATATCAATTTTGTTTATCTCCTCCAAGCACCAACTTTTAGTTTTATTGATCTTTGCTATTGTTTTCTTTATTTCTATTTCATTTATTTCTGCTCTGATCTTTATGATTTCTTTCATTCTACTTATTTTGTTGGGTTTTTTTGTTCTTTCTCTTGTTGTTTTAGGTGTAAAGTAAGATTTTATTTATTTATTTATTGGCTGTGTCGGGTCTCCATTGCAGCATGCAGGATCTTTCATTTTAGCATGCGGGCTCTTCGTTGCACTGCATAGGCTTCTCTCTAGTTGTGGCATGCGGGCTCCAGATCATTCAGCCTTATTAGTTACAGCACACGGGCTCTCTAGTTTTGGTGAGTGGGTTCAGTAGTTGAGGCATGCTATCTTAGTTGCCCCACAGCATGTGGAATCTTTGTTCCCCAACCAGGGATTGAAATGGCATGCCTGCATTGCAAGACAGATTCTTAACCTCTGGACCACCAGGGAAGTCCCAAGGTGAGAATGTTTATTTGAGACCTTTCTTTTTTCCTGAGGTGAGATTGAATTGCTATAAACTTCCCTCTTAGAACTGCTTTTGATGCATTCCATAGGTTTTGGGTCATCATGTTTTCATTGTCATTTGTTTCTATGTATTTTTTAATTTACTCTTTGATTTCTTCACTAATCTCTTGGTTATTTAGTAGTGTATTGTTTAGTCTCCATGTGTTTGTTTACAGTTTTTTCCCTGTAATTGATTACTAATCTCATAGCATTATGGTCAGAAAAGATGCTTGATATGATTTCAATTTTCTTAAATTTACCGAGGCTTGATTTGTGACCCAAGACGTGATCTATCCTGAAGAATGTTCCATGTGCACTTGAGAAGAAAATGTATTTTGTTGCTTTCAGGTGGAATGTCTTATAAACATCAATTAATTCTATCTTGTCTATTGTGTCATTTAAAACTTGTGTTTCCTTATTAATTTTCTGTCTGGATGATTTGCCCATTGGTGTAAGTGGGGTGTATAAATCCCCCAGTATTATTGTGTTACTGTTGATCCCCTTTTATGGCTGTTAGCATTTGCCTTATGTATTGAGGTGCCCTGATGTTATGCACATAAATATTTATAATTGTTATATCTTCTTCTTGGATTGATCCCTTGATCATTATGTAGTGTCCCTCCTTATACCTTGTAACAGTCTTTATTTTAAACTCTATTTTATCTGATATGAGTATTGCTACTCCAGCTTTCTTTTGATTTCCATTTGCATGGAATATCTTTTTCCATCCCCTCACTTTCAGTCTGTATGTGTCCCTAGCTTTGAAATGGGTCTCTTGTAGACAGCATATACATGGATCTTATTTTTGTATCCATTCATCCAATCTGTGTCTTTTGGTTGGAGCATTTAATCCATTTATATTCAAGATAATTATTGATATGTATGTTCTATTACTGTTTTCTTAATTATTTTTTGGGTTTTTTGTGGGTCTTTTTCTTCTCTTGTGTTTTTTGCCTAGAGAAGTTCCTTTAGTATTTGTTGTAAAGCTGGTTTGGTGGTGCTTAATTATCTGAGCTTTTGCTTTTCTGTAAAGCTTTTCATTTCTCCATTGAATCTGAATGAGTGCCTTGCCATGCAGAGCTTTCTTGGTTGTAGAGTACTCCTGGGTTTTCCCTTTCATCACTTTAAATATATCCTGCCATTTCCTTCTGGCCTGCAGAGTTCCTGCTGAAAAATCAGCTGATGGCCTCATGGGGATTCCCTTGTATGTTACTTGGTGCTTTTCCCTTGCTGCTTGTAATAATTTTTCTTTGTATTAATTTTTGTTAGTTTGATTAATATGTGGCTCGGCATGTTTCTACTTGGGTATATCCTGTATGGGACTCTCTATGCTTCCTAGACTTGGGTGGCTATTTCCTTTCCCATGTTAAGGAAGGAAGTCCCCCACTAGTGCCTAGCTGATACCCTACTTGTGAGGAGATGTGAACTCCACGTCCTCCTACTCTGCCATCTTGACTCCACCCTCTTGCTTTTCAGTGTTTCTATGGGGAGATGGATGTATGGAATTGCCTACTCTTTCATTTTGGTGATGCCGTTCCTGGTTTCTTATTGAATCTTAATCATAACACCATGAGATAAATAACATGATCCCTATTTTGAAAATCAGAAAGTTTTATTGACTTGGGTTAAATAAATTAGCTAAGGCAATAATTTTAGTAATTCCTAGGTACAAGGAAAGAAACAATCATATATTTCAAATATATTATTTCACTTGAAGTCAAAGTATGTTATAAAAAATTTCTTAAAATTAGGGAAGTTATTAAAATTTGGGCTTGTATATTGAAAAACAAATGGGTTGAGTTAGACTTACCAAATAGTTCTCATTCATCCTAAACATCCTGTGAAGATTTCATTAAACAAGGATTTTTTTCCAAGAAACTAACTTTAACCATGTTGATTTTCTTTAGTTTTTTCTGTTTTTATTTTCTTGTTGATTCAGCCTTTCTAATTATTTTCCTTTTTTATCCTTGTTTTCTTGCTATTGGCACAATTAAAAGAGACTCTTATTTTCTCTGAGAACACACAGAAAGAGACTAAAATCATTTTCATGCTTGTAGGTACTGCAAATCTCACCTTTACAAAAAACTCCTGCAACACAACTACAATAAAGAAAGAAGGACAAACATCTGTTCCTAGCTTACTTCTAAACAAAAGTTTCATTATTGTAAAAATATTAATAGTAAAACCCAATCATTTTATGTGACATTTAAATTAGAATTATTTATTATATATATATGTGGGTCCCTAGAAGCAAACTTGGAAAAATATTTAGCAAATAAAACTCTGTATTGCACTATGAAAAATAAAAATCATTGTAAAAGACCACTTTTGTGACTGCTCAAAGGATGCTGACATAAACTGTAATTTATATAAACATATAATTTTTGTTTGATTTTTATAATTTCTATTCCAAATAAAACTATTCTATAATTTCTGTTTCAAAGTGATAAAAGAAAGAGAACACACGTCTCATAGTCAGCACTGTGAAATGCTGTTTGGGTGTTTTTCAGTTTAAGTGAAAACTAAAAAATTGGACTGATCCCAGGACTTGCAGTCCAGAGGCAATCTTAATATTTTTTAAGTATTATCCACCATGATTTCTAATAAAACAACAACAATAATGTGTCTTTACCTTGCATACCATTAAGAGCAATAATCAACTTATTGAAAGAAACTCATAATGATGATTCTTCCTATTCCATGAAGTTGAATACTAAAATTTTATATCTTTTGAATTTTGGTGTTAACCTAAATTCTTATCTACAAAAGTCACCTCTGTCTCTGTTAATATGTGAATTAACTTTATCATTATTCTCAGAACTAACACAGTGTTAATAATTAGAAATAAACATCTTTTGATCCTTGCTGATTACTATAAAAATGACTTTCCAAACGGAGGTATTTTAAATACTATATGCCATTAAATTTTTAATTATTAATTCTCCCAAGAGCTATTTTTATTATAGTGTTTTACCAATATACAAAAAAGGTGCTGGATTTAATATATTCTAGCACTTGTCCAATTTTCAATTAGTTACTTACATTAATTAGATAACACACGATGTATTTCTGTTGCTTGTGCTTTCACCTGTTTCTTTTCCTTTCACTCAATTCTATCTAGCAGAAAAAAGTCAACCTATTTTATCTACTCCTTTTGTTTAAATTCCCTTGATTAAGAGATAGGATGTAAATTCCCTGTAACTAATACCTCTTTACATTTCTTGCAAGACATTCTGCAATTAATTCTAACAGATTAAGATGAAACTCACTTTCAAATGAAATCTGTTATCCATTTCAGACAGCTTTCTTATTAATCAACATCTTGACTTTTTCTTTCTCAAACTTCTGCTTTACCCCCAAAGTCTGGGTCATTTAGTCATTAAAGGAGAATGCAAAATCTTCTATATGGTCTAAAAACCTTACTACTGGTATTAGGGACTTCACTAATCTCCACACCCCACCCCAACCTTACTTTATTCCACCTGACTTATATAAGCATTCAGCAAAAAAGGGGAAAAGCATATTTACTTTTTCTCAATATTATCCACTTGTAGGCTATCTTGCTGTGCTTTAGAAGTCCTTATAAAACTCATCTAGAAGCTGAGCACAGTTATCATAACAAAAATAAATTGTCAATTGTTTCTCTGTATATAAGAAAAACCAAGCTTCCTTATTTAAATTGTTCATTGTGATAGGGCCATGATCCTTTAGGAAGTCATAAAGCCCAATCTGACACCAAGCCCAGTGGAAACATTTAGCTGGAGACTATTTGCATAGCATGATCTAATCTCTGAATCTTTGACTCCCTGAGCCCTGCAAGTGGGCCTGAGAGAGCTACCCTGTAGATTCAGCCAATGATTCCCAACCAGATCACCAACCTGTATAAAAGCATAGACATTTTTACAATGGCTCAACTGCATTGCTCCTCTGTAGAGCTTAGGCACTTCCTTCAAAAAATACTTCTATAACTGAAGGATGGAAACAGATTATAGTGGCCTACTTGCAACTTCCTCAGTCCATCTACCTTTTTAAAGAGTATAATAAATTTACTGTAATTAGCTACCAACTATCCCAGAGGTCTCTTCTGAAAATAACTTTGAAAGGTTTCCTCTATCTTTAGGAGGTTGGGATTTTTTTTTTTTTTCCTCTGCATCTTCTTCCATTTCCTTCCTTAGGAAGGATATCTTAGCATTCCATCTCCTTATCCCTGGTCAATACCAAGTTTGGGAAAGCAAAGCAAAATGTCAGAGGTTCTGTAGTCATAACAATGGGTGTTATGAAGGATGGACAATGTCAGAATTAACAAGAGAAGAGTGTGTTAGTCCTGGAGACTTGCATTCTCTCATCTTGTTTTTCTTCCTCCTAAAGACTACAAGGTCTATATTGCAGGAAAAGCTACATTTTCATCTCACTCCCACATCCCTATGACCAGATCCATGTAGTTGAGAATATGAATTAAACAATTGCCTGAAAGCTAGAACAAGTGGCCAAAAGGAAGGGAGTCAGAATCATGAGTCAAATAAAAAACGGAAACTGTGGTGATGACGGTGAATCTTAAAGGGAGGAGTTAGAGATGGAACAAGTTTAGAAGGCTTGTATTTTTATGATCTCATTGCTTTCATAAAGCAGATACATTTGTGATTGCTCAGTGAACAATCCAATTCAAACTCATATGATAATTTAAAGCATCTCTTCGGAAATCTCCAGCACCTCAGCTGTGATCTCATGAAAGCCTCACTAGTGATTTCTCTTTTAAGTCATCTCATTAAATGAATATTTTTAAACTTGAAACTTTGTTTAGTGCAATCATGGAAATCACTCTATCTAAGATTTTACTATAAAACCTATAATTCCAAATGGTTTACCTTATTTACCAGTGGAAACATTAAGGGTACCTGCTGCCTGGAAGAAAAGATCTGCCACTTGCTGGAGCCTGTGGGCTTCAAATGCACCTTCATTAATTACTCAGTGACATAAGTCTACTAACCAACATCAGAAACTTCTGCATCTGTGCCAGCATCCACCGAGCACCCTTGGCCTTCAAATGGTGAAGGATGATGCCTTAGACCCAGGCCTAGAGCTGACAGCCTTGCCCCAGCATGAAGGCCCACTATCACCACACGACAGCGTCTGATTTCTTGTCCTGTCTGGGACCCTGTCTGGGGCTTAACCCTGTCCTTTTTCTTTCTCTCTTTCTCTCACTCTCTCTCTCTTTTTTTAAAACACCATGAGGAAGCCTTCTGCTTGGCCTGGGTGTGGCCCAGGTGGAGTGTGGGATTTCCAAGGAAGGCAAACAGGGCACAGTTGGAGTTCACAAGTTAGGCTTATGCGGCTTCAGGTGTGTGTTGGAGGTGGCGGGGGCGGGGGTGAAGAGCAAGAGTAGGTCCTGATGAAGCGGAGTAAGCCGATAGACTAGGATGAGATAAGGATCAGGGTCAGATCCGAAAACAGCGAAATCCTACCCGAGCCGCTACCGCTGAAGCCCAAACTTGCCGCGAGGAAATCTGATCTCGCGCGATTTCGGGAGTTCCACGGGGCTGACGCGGAAATACTGGGATGAGGAACACAGGGTGACCTGGATGCCGGCGGTGCGGGTCTCAGGCTCGTCCCTAAGGGGGTCTAGCTCGTGCCACCTGTCAAGCAAACCCCAATGTTTGTAGAGGCCTCACTACCGCCTGCCCCACTTAGAGTTGCAGAGCAGCCGTTTTTGCCCCAGGAAAGGCCAGGTAAGTTTGGGAAAAGGACTCTGGCCCAAAGGCGGTGCAGGGGCGGAGAAGAAAGAAAAGCTACTCTCCGCCCCGCCCCAGCCCCACCAAAAAAAGAAACAAAACTAGCCTGTCAATAAATATTTGTGGATTGAATGGATAAATGGATGAATGTTGCATTGTTTACACTTCCATCAAGAATTTCTTGGATTAAATCTGACGACGTGTTTTAGGCTTATCAAAGAATTAGTCCATAAATGTACAAAATGTTGGAGGAATAGTGAGAGAACTAATAATTGCTCTAATTTATTTAAAAGAAGAAATTTAAATATTTACATTGATACGACTTTCTTATAAGTTTCGTTTTGTTCTTGCGAAACCTGATATTATTCCAATGTTAGCTTTTTAATGAAAAAAGATATTAGTACCTCAGACTGTGCTAGATGATATTGAGTGATAAAGCGACAATTTCCTTCTGCTAAGTATTTATCCCCTTTCAAGTGTATGTTTATTATATAGAAAAATAATTAATTGAAATAAGAGTCCTTCTAAAATAGAAAAAAAATTAAGTGGGGTCTTTTAACACTAAAATATATCTCAAACAGATCTGCGTCATGATGAGAATCTGCTGTGGGCAGGACTTCTGGTGAGTAGTGATTTATTTACTTTTAATGCACAGAACCTGAATTCAAACATTAATATTGTTTTTTTTAAGAAAACACAGTACATATCTGTTATTATATTGATCTTATTTTTCCATTTATACGTGATTATTTAATGCATCATTTGTTTATCTTCTTTCTCCAACTAAGTAATTGTAAAGTGCCAACTGATTAGTCAAGGAATAAAACAACATTTGATGAAGTGATCAAGTAAGCTTATGGAGAATATGAGGATGAAGGTAGTCCTTGAAGAGGAGGGTTTAGATAGGCAAAGAAAGAATTAGTTAGAATTTCAGGCAGAAAACAACATTGTATGCCACTGTGCAGAGTTTCATATGAAAATCAGCTGATTTTAAAAAAATTTAAATTTCATTCATTTATTTACACACCTATCTATTCAACAAGCATTCATAGAGTGCATACCACGTTCCAGGCATCATGCTAAGCCTTTGGGGTATAGAATAAAATAATGCACACTTATCCACAGTTGTCTCCAAACAATTCCATTGTGTTCATGATGTATGTGTAACAGATTTAATATACACCTGCATTATGCATTAAATCGTCACAGTCTATAGGAGCTCATCCATAAAGCAGGCTGTTGTTGAGCACATGTTGTAAACAAATGATGTAAAGCTAAGTGAGGAAACACTGACAACTCTTGAGACTTACTGAGTCATTCAAAATGAGCAATGAGCCAAAGCAGGAGTCCTACAGAGAAAGAATCAATAATGATTACATTATTATGCATATTTCCCTAAGACAAGGGTAATAAGCATGTGGCATTCACTTATGTTACTAAATAATTTTAAGGAGCCTTCCCTCCCCTCTCCAAGGACTCTAACACACCTATTTCTGGTACAAAGTAGAGAGATCTAGACTGCTGTTAACACCATAATGCTGTTAGACTTTTGCTGCCAGTGCATTTTTCAGAATCCATCGGCTCATTTAAACCTTCAGCGGGAAAATGGAAATTGAGCATAAGTTTTACATTAAAGCAATGTTGCACTGACTAGAAGCAATGTGGCATTCCACCATTTCATCAACTGTGCTGTAGCCTGGATAAATAAGTAAATTCCTTGTCTTTTCTCCCACCTTACTTTCCAATCCCAAGTCGAATGCTAGCCTCGTTTTTGTTATACTCTTAAAATGATTATTCCCATATCCTTTTAAATTATATTATTTTCTAAAAATATTAGGCTATATCTTTATCTTACTATCTATCCATGATATTTATTGCTCACTATTATCCTTCTCTAGCATTTCCTTAATATATTATTATCAGTAGCAAAGTTACATACATTCAATAAATGATGGTTTCATAAAATTCAACTATATTCACTAGGGGAAAAAATTAAAGGAGAAAGAAAACAGTAGTGCAGGGTATTGTGGCCAAGTTTTTACTCACTAGGTTTATCCTCTAGGTGGAAATGAAAAACGTAATTTTGCTACTCCTTTAGCTATGTTCCCTCATGCCTTTCAGAGACTGAGATTCAAATCCAGGCAGAAGTGCATCCTAGTGATTAAAGGTACATATGTGTGTATATATATATATATATATATATGCATATTTTAGGTTGGCAAAATATTGATGATTGTTGATGCTGGATGAGCGGTACATTGGCCTTCATTGTATTATTCTCTGCATTATCATATATGTTTGAAGTTTTCCATATACAAATTAAAACTTAAAATAAAAATGTATGTACACTTACATGATCCTCCAAAGAATAAATGATTATTACAAAAAATCTGGGGAAAAACAAAACTGTGTTTTTCACCCTATCTATAAAAGTTATCCATATCATTTAGTTTGCTCCTTAGAAAAAATATAATCTGTTCTATCATTGAAGGAAATAACAGTTGGGATGTTTATGTGTCACCTTGGCTAGGCTATAGTCCTCAGTAAACACTTATCTAGATGTTTTTGTGAAGGTGTTTTGTAGATGTGATTAATATCTATAATTATTTGAGTTAATTAACAAGATTACATTAGATAATCTGGGGAGGAGAGTTGATTCTATCAGTTGAAAAACCTTAAAAGCAGAACTGAGGCTTCCCTAAAAGAGAGAAATTCTGCCTGTGTGCTCCTTCAGCTCATGCCACAGAATTCAAGCTGCACTTCTAGATGGCCCGCCATGTGGATTTTGGAGTTTCCTAGCCATCTCTTACAATTCCATAATCCAATTCTGTAATTTCGAGAATTGAAAAAGTGAGGAATCATTATAAAGCTTTAGAGATTTTATAAAATTCTTACGTTTTTGTTTCCAGGTTCACAAAGTCTACACTGTGTTTTAGATAGAGTTAGGCTAAAAAGTCTGCATACTGGCCAAAGTCAAGCATTTTCAAATAGTACAAAGTATAAATGATTTTGTATACATAATTTAAGTGCATGTTGAAATTTAAGAATCATGAGCTAGAAAAGAAGAATTTTTAAGAATGTCTTTTGACAGAGGTTTGAATTTTCAAACCATTTTGCCTTTAAGATAACTTTTATTAAATCCCCAATAATGACTAGGTGTCGTTTAGGGAATTATAGACTTGCATACAGGGTTCACACTGTTCTGTTTCAATATTAAATCTCTATTACTTTAATGCATATTAATAGAGTTTGATGTAATGAGGAATAAGCAGAGATTCATCTTATTGGTGCAGGAGAAGGGATAATTTCTAATGTTACCAACAGAGGATAAATATATTTATGACTTGACATCCTGATTTAGCTGATGGTAAGAAATGATATAGAGACCTCATTTTACTTTGGCACTTTAATGCCTGAAAATGGGACTCATCAAGATGCATTCCTCACCACTCAGCTTCAAAGAGAAACTTTACACATTCATCTAGATCTCTCTTCAGAATTGGTGGGCACTAAAATAAAAATTAAAAGAATAAACTGCCCCCTTATCACATATGGCAATTGACATTTCTGAGGACCTATAAACCAACACATTCTCTTTTACTAACTTAACATCTGGTTATTGTAGACTCAATAAATAAATGTCATTCTTTCCTGTTGGCCATTGATTTTACTCAATCTAGGCAATTTTCCATCCTTCTCTTTTGGGATTTACTTCTCAAAATGCCTCCAAATTCTGGACAAGATGAGGATAAGTTGCATTTCCTTTTACGCTTCATTAGCTTTAACAAATATGTAGCTGGCACTTACACAAACATCATCTTACCTGCTGTTCTGTTCCTCGCTATATTGCTTTCCTGCTGTTTTTACAGGTGGCGTTTAGGCAGTGCTATTCTGAGATATATCATCATTACTGTATCATTGTCACAGACTTGCCGACACAAATCTGGGAACAAAAGTTAACTTGGAAAAATTACAATCAAAATATCCAAAGCTCACAAGGCACAAAATGGAAAATAGTGTATATTTAAGACCACCTTCACCTCCCAAAATCATTGGAAAGAAATCATTATTGTCTTCTTTCCACCCACGTTATTGTTGCACTATTAAATAGTTTAATGTGAAATCCAGCATATTTGTTAATGCAGTGATGTTCTCTTTTTTTCCCCTTTATAAGGTTAGAGTATACCATCACCAGTACTAAAATAGAACACATTTTGTTCCACCTTTACACATCATTTTGTTGTAGCTGTTTGGACTTTTGCCACTGCTTAGTGTTAACCACAGTGGTTATCACCAGATGTAAACAAATTTTAAGATGTCTCTTTTTAGGATTATCATGAAAATGTGAAACCAGGCATTTAACTTGAAAAAGTGAAGTCACATGCAAAGTTAAATGTAGATCAACCCTTTATAAAACAAACAAGCAACAAAATAAAGACAAACTCTCTTCTTGTTCCTTTGATCAATTAATGAATTTGTTCATTAAATAAATAATTATTCCTTCCATGTGCCAGGCCCTGGGGATACAGTATCTTATAAGGGTCCATTGTCCTGGTCTTGCTCTATAGTTAACTTCAGTGTTGGGTTTAGGTCTCACTATGGCTAGCAGTCTGACACAAAAATAAAGGGCCTGCATAGAGGCTAAGGCTCCAGAAATCTGCCCTTTTCACTATCCCCCACTGCCATCCTTTTCCTTCTTTGTCTAAACCCTCTTCCCTGGGACTCTCTGTCATTAGCACATGGGGAAAAATTTCTGGGAAAATATAGCATGACCAGCAGTATCTTGCCCCTGGCAGAGGTTCTCTGGACAGAGATCATGGAACCCTATTTAACTTAACTGTCCCAGTGTCTGAAACCTTTTGGTATTGTCTATTGTTATTAGAAATTTAGATTATATTCCTTGCATTCTGTGTAATCTCTCAGCTTTCCTTTTTTACTCATGCTAGGTATGACACTACTCACTTGCCCTCATCAAGGGAAAATACCCATTTCTCCCTTATTTTAGGAGCTTCTCTAACAATGAAATAAGAAACAAAAAAGAAATGAGTGAAAAATGCTCAAAATCGGCCAAAGAAAAAAAATCAACATGGTGTAACATGAAAACAACTGGAGTCAAATGACCATATTAAAAATTCCATATTCTTCATATCCAGTGTTTCCAGGCACCTCTGGCTGAAGTTAAATTCTAATTTGCAAAAAAATGAAAAAGAAAAGCAAAACAAACAAAAAATAGTACTGTCACTGCTAGTTAATGAATGTCATTTTGTTCCATTGAAAATTATTTCATATGTTAGCCAGAAATGAAAATTTTGTCTTTGGGGAGAAAAACAAAAGCGCCCAGAAAGTTATTGCTGTCCTGCCGCTTAAAATCAGGTGGTCTCCATAGTCAGTGTCAACTCCCCTCCCCCACTGCCAGTCCCACCCCGTTATCTCCAAAAAAATTCAAGCACATGTCCTCTTCTTTTCTGGAAGGAAGGAACATGCCATTTTCAGTGCCTGTGAGTTGCTTCCTCCAGAGAGCAATCAATTATTGATTGTGTGAGATTTCATAAATAAAGCCAAATGTAAGTAGGTGAGTAATCATTCATTTCTGGTGCACCTTGAGAGAACAGTACAGTGATAAGGAAAACAAAACACTGACTGCGTTTCCAGTTCATTCTGTGCAAGTTCAGCAGATGCATGCTTTGTACAGTTCATAAGGATTCTTTCATTGTCAGCTGGGATGTTTGGCGTGTTAAAGCACCCAGACAAGAAAAATGACATCTTGAGAGTACCTACTATGTATCAGCAGCTTTATATACTTATATGGGTTACTGTGCCAAACATCAGTTATATCAATTCTTTCTTCCTTTTTTTTTTTTTTTTTTGCAGTATGTGGGCCTCTCACTGTTGTGGCCTCTCCCGTTGCGGAGCACAGGCTCCGGACGCGCAGGCTCAACGGCCATGGCTCACGGGCCTAGCCGCTCGGTGGCATGTGGGATCTTCCCAGACGGGGGCACGAACCCGCGTCCCCTGCATCGGCAGGCAGACTCTCAACCACTGCGCCACCAGGGAAGCCCTTTTTTTTTTTTAATAAGGCTTATCTGACTGGTTCTGATCCTGATTATATTACTTGCTTGCCATGTGACCTTGGCAAGTTTTTAACCACCAATTCCATTTCCTCATCTCCAAAATGGGGATAATACAGAAAGTTATTTCATAAGACCATTATGAGAACATACAACATATACATTTTATCACTTAGGCCTCAATCAGAGAAGCAGAACCAGTAGGAGATAAAAGCATACATATATATTAAATGTATTTGTTACAGGGAATTGGTCTTATATAAGTGTAGGAATTAATTAAGCAGTCCCCATAAGACTGTTTCCAGATCTGACGCCAGAGCTCAGAATCCACAGGACAGGCAGTCAGGAAAGGAAGATAGATGCAAGGTGGGAAAGATCAAGGGCAGGCTGGAACCTATAAGCTTGAGTTGGGTGCAGCCCCACTGGGGGCCTAAGTCTGGTCTTATTGCTCCTAATCTTAGTGACATGTGTATCCTGCATATGCTGGGGCCCGTTGTCACAGAGATAAACACAAACACCTGGTCCAGCAGTGCGAGCAGCTGATGGGTGATCCTGAGGAGAGAGAGCAATTGCAGGCTCAGCTGCTGCTTCACACCAATGAGGTGAATCAGCTGAACAGCAACAATGTGTACTTTTGGTAAGAAATGGCTGCGGCTTCCAAATCTCCCAAGAATCCTCCTTGTGGCCTCCCCTTATCAGAAACAATAAAAGAAAGTGAATTCTGGGAAATGTAGTTCATCCTAGCCAAGTTGATACGTTATAATAGTATTCCACACACACAGGTGGGCATATACCACATATTTGAGTTTTCTTTGACTAACTCATAGTGTCTGTTGTATTATTTTGTTTTATAATTTGCTTATTTTCACCCAGAAGTTTAGTAAGATTCAGGACAGATTTTATGAGTAAAAGGTGGTGGAGAAGACAGCTTGTCAAATTGAAATGAGGTAGTCAGAACAAGTGTCAATTGACAAAGTCACAATTTATAATGGATTTATTATAAACAAAATTCAAAGTTAATAAAAATTCATTAAAAGTTGAAATTTCTGATCTTTGTAAGTCTGAGGCAGCTTCTTTCTCTCTACCAGTTAAGATTAAATGTACCCAAGAATATCCCACTTTTAGCTCTCTTCCATAGAAAGTCCAGGAATGTAGTTCCAGCTTCTCTGAGTACTTATTTACTCAGTCATCTTCTAGGAGGATAGATTTTATTTTGAGATAGAGATTCATTTTATACATGGATTCTGTACAGGACCGCTTTATTCTTGCTGAGGGCAAGATTCCTTTGCTGTTGGGGATAGAGTAAACTTATCATTAACTGCTCAATTAAGTTTATCTTCAGTTGAACAAATGTAAATTCAGGTACTCTGACAATATGTTAAATATGTTTAAACTTTCATGATTGTTAGTTTTATTCTTCAGTAGACAGTATTAGCTTTTGTTCTTTAATAGTAGGATGGTGACTCTCTAAGTTCTTCTAATTAACTTTTAAAGTTTGGTGCATTTTTTTCCTTTGTGCCTTGGGATCTTCTTGGAATTGAAATTTCACAGTCAAAAGCCCTGAGTGCTTAGAGCAGAATCTCAATGTAGTCTATATAATATTAACTGAGATGTTTTTTAAAAATGAATTCAGCTCATACAGAATGGGATTCAGATTTATTATAAGGTCTTTTATGGAGATTAGGATCTTCAATTTTTAACAGATTAAGATTTTTTAGGATTACACTTTGAGAACATTATTTTAAAAAATACTGTGTCAAGTTAGGGCTGGCTTTAGAAAGAGAATGATATGTGTAGATATGTATAGATGCAGCAGGAGAAGGAAATTCCCAAAGGGAGTATGAGGCATGTTGAGGAGATAGCTTTCTCTCTTGTAGAGTTTTGCCTAAGAACATTTGACATCTGCTTGCTTAGTGCATTTTGAGTTCCAGAATCAATTTCCTTCTCTCACATCACAGAGACTCAATGAACCATTTAGTCTGAGGTCTTGCAAATATTTCTGAATCTGGGAAACTTTTACTCTTTCCTTCTTTTTTTTTCTCTTTATTATATCCATATTATTTGGATATTCATACTTCTTTTCTCTTTATTTCTTAATTTTTCTTTTGTTTTCTATATCTCCTTACTTTCTCCCAACATCTTCTGTGAAATTTACCCCATATGATCATTCAGCTCACAAATTCATTTTCAGCTATTTACATTCCATAGTTTATCCGTTCTGTTGTGTTATTTATCTCATTAGCATCCAACATGGTAATATTTTCCTTTTCTTGGTTAAATATGCTTATCATGCTTATTTTAATTAGTTGTTCACTGCTTCAATAATTCTTCAGATAATATATATTGTTCAGTTTCTGTTTTTCTTTTGAAATTTTTCTGTTCTTCAGTTATTTTGTATTCTGGCCTGTGAGCTCCTATTCTCCTGTATAGCAGCTTTTCTCTTTTGGTGATGTGTGTTGGGAAAGAGCTAAGGACCCACTTCATTCATTTTGTACAAAAATATTTAACATAAATATGTCATTAAGGAAAACTAAATTTTAGCATATTCTAGGTATTTATATTTTGTTTGGTAGTTTTAATTTTCTGAACTGGTATATATGTTCATAATAATATCTATTAAAAAATAATCAGGGCTTCCCTGGTGGCGCAGTGGTTGAGAGTCCGCCTGCCGATGCAGGGGATGTGGGTTTGTGCCCCGGTCTGCGAAGACCCCACATGCCGTGGAGTGGCTGGGCCTGTGAGCCATGGCCGCTGAGTCTGCGCCTCTGGAGCTTGTGCTCTGCAACGGGAGAGGCCACAGCAGTGAGAGGCCCGCGTACCGCAAAATAAATAAATAAATAATCAGAGTACCTGTATCAGGCTGTGTGTTAAATATTTGACCTACAGTATCAACTAGGATTGTATTTAATAGCAACAAGCAATAATTGACTAGTACTGACATAAATAAGAAAATTGTTTAACACAGAAATTCTGGAGATAGGCTGTTTGGGGCTTGTGTAAACTGCAAAAAAGTTTCAAAGGGGACATTGTTCCTTCTGCCTTCTTATTCCAATTTAGCTTTTGGCTTCCATCACAGGATGATAACTGCTGCACTTCTGTTAATCAAAATCATTTTTTGATAATCTACATAGGAATCATGGAGTAGGTCAAAGGATAAAGGGCGAAATGAGATGCTAGGTTAGTTGTGTATTATGTAAACTTTCCTGATAACCTTACCTAATATCTTTCTCTTATATCATATTGGCTAAACTTGAGTACAAAGCCACTCATAGTTGTAAAAGAAAATTGGAGGACCAGGGCAGCGAGGGAGCATCCCCGCTTCTATCACTAATGAAAACACAAGAGACAGGGGCTTTGGAAGGCTTCATACATATTACTTCACTGGATCCTTATACAAACTTGGTGAAGTATGTATGCAGCACCTATACTGGTGCTATGGATTTTTGAATGTTAGAATATTATTATTTCCCATTATTTTCTGACCTTATAAAGGCCAGCATCAGGAAGAATGCCTTAAATATTAAACTTTTAGTTGTGCATGGCTCCAGAAAGCCAAGAATGGAGGCAGCAGAGAGTAATTTACCATAGGAACCGTGGAGGAGTTTCTCTGATTTGATTTTGAAAAACAGATATAAGACGAGGTGAATAAGACAAAATGACTAAATATAATATGCTATCCTATATGGGATCCTGGAACAGAAAAGGACATTAGGTGAAACCTAAGGAAATCTAAATAAAATATGGACTTTCTGTAATACTAATGTATCAATATTGGTCTATTAATTGTAACCAATGTACCATACTAATGTAAGATGTTAACAGTAGAGGAAACTAGGTGTGGGGTATATGGGAACTCTTTCTATGGTACCCTATCTTCTTAATTTTTCTGTAAATATAAAACTATTCTAAAAATTAAGTTTATTTAAAAGAAAAAGTAGATCTGTGCAGAGCCAAGACTGAACTGTGTCAGTTATAAGATGTGCCTTGAATTCTTCCATCTACAGGGAGCAGAGTTGACCATGGGTGCCAGCTTATGCACCCTGAAATCCATTGCTCATTTCCTCCCAGACAGTGACTAGTCATGGTAGGGGGATACTAAGCAGGCTTGTTTATAGGAGATATGGGACTCTTCTAATGGGAAATTTTGTTCTGAGAATTCCCTGATGGCCTAACTCAACTTTCTGTAAACTCCACTACATTCTAAGATACTTCTATTCAATCTTCTATCCATCTCTTCTGCACACAGTGTCAGACATGTGTTGCCTGATGGCTCCCTAGATCAAAGCCCCCTCTAAGTTTTCTCTCACTGTTGGGTCTCCTAATAAAGTCTTTGCATACTTGATCCTATCTTATCATTTGCTTCTTGGAAGACTTGGACTAACACTAAAACCATGTGATTGCCACATTAGGTGAAAAACAACAACAACTTAAAAATTCAACACACATTTGTGAGAAAAACTCTCAGCAAATTAGGATTTTAAAGAAACAACTTTAACCTGAAAAAGAGCATCTGTAAAAACTTAACAGTTAGCATCTTATTTAATGGTGAAATATTGAACACTTCCCCCTTTGATTAGAAATAAGACAAGGATATCTACTCTCACTACTTCCATTCAACATTGTAGTAGAGATCCTAATCATTGTAATAAAGAAAGAAAAAGGATTAAAATCAAAAAAGAATAATCAACACTGTCTTATTGGCATGATTGTTTGCATAGAATATCTTTAGGAATGTACAAAACTAGAACTAGAACTAATATGTGAATTTAGCAAGTCAAAGGATACAAGTTTAATATAAAATATATCAGTTGCATTTTTATATACTATCAGCAAACCATTAGAAAACATTTTTTTATTGATGTATAGGTGATTAACAATATTGTGTTAATTTCTGCTATACAGCAAAGTGATTCAGTTATACATATATATACTTTCTTATTTTAATGTTCTTTTTCATTACGGTTTATCATATGATATTAAACATAGTTCCCTGTGCTATACAGTAGGACCTTGTTGTTTATTCATTCTAAATGTAATAGTTTGCATCTACCAACCCCAAATTCCCAGTCCATCCCTCTCCCTTCCCCCCTCCCCCTTGGCAACCACCAGTCTGTTGTCTATGTCTGTGATTCTGTTTCTGTTTCATAGATAGGTTCATTTGTGTCATATTTCAGAGTCCACATATTAGTGATATCATATGATATTTGTCTTTCTCTTTCTGACTTACTTTACTTAGCATGATAATCTCTAGTTGCATCCATGTTGCTGCAAATGACATTATTTTGTCCTTTTTTATGGCTGAGTAGTATTCCATTGTATACATGTACCACATCTTCTTTATCCATTCATCTGTCGATGAACATTTAAGTTGTTTCCATGTCTTGGCTATTGTGACTAGTGCTGCTATGAACATAGGGGTGCATGTATCTTTTTGAATTATAGCTTTGTCTGGAAATATGCCCAGGAGTGGGATTGCTGGATCATATGGTAATTCTATTTTTAGTGAGAAAACATAATTTTAAAATATTTGCAATATTACCAAAAAACATAAAATAATTAGGAATAAATTTGATAAAGTTTTTAGGACCTTTATACTAAAAATTACAGAACAGTACTGAGATAAGTTGTCGGAAGCCTAAGAAATAATGTGAAAAATGTGTGTGTAAATTAGAATAGCCAAATCAATTTTCAAAAAAAAAAAATTGAAAGATTTATTTTACCTAATTTTAAGACCTACTGTAAATATATAGTAATCAATACAGTGTAGTGTTGATGAAAGAATAAGCATGTAAATAAACAAAACAAAATGAATATTTCAGAAATATATGTAAACATGTGGTCAAGTGATTCTTGACTAGGTTGCTAAGGCAATTCCATGGGGAAAGAAAATATTTTTAAACATATAATGTTAAAATAATGACACTCATTATAGAAAAAAATATATTATTGCTCATTGTAAGCAGAATTATGGTCTCCCAAAGATGTCCAAATACTAATACCCTGTACCTGTCAGTATGTTACCTATGGCAAAAGAGACTTTATAGGTGTGATCTAGGTTAAGAATTTTGAAATGAGAAAATAATTCTGAATTATCCAAGTGGCTCAGGCTAATCACATGAATCTTCGAAAGTGAAAAATTTTTCCTGCCTGTGTCAGAAAAAGGTGTCACATGAAAGGGACTCTACTAGCCATTGCTGGCATTGAAAGTTGGGAATAAAGGGCCACAAGCCAAGGAATGTGGACATCCTCTAGAAGTCGTGGGTGGTCCTCGGCTGACAGCCAGCAAGGAAACAGGGACTTCCATCCTGTAACTTGCCAACCACTGAGGTGAGTAAGGAAATAGATTCTCCCCTAGAGCATCCAAAAAGGAATGCAGTCCTCCAAAACCTTGGTTTCTACCCAGTGAGATCCATGTCAGATTTCTGACATCCAGAACTTTAAGATAATGAATTTGTATTGTTCAAGCCACAACATATGTGATATTTTATTATAACAGCAATAGAAAATTAATGCAACCATATACAAAAAAGTTAATTTGAAATGTATCAGAGAATGAAATATAAAATTAAAAAAAAGGTGAAAACTCTTAGAAGAAGGCATAAAGGAAAATCTTTACATATTTGGAAAGGCAGAGATTTCATAGAACACAACAAAAGCATGAAACGTAAAAGAACAAAAAGAATAACAAAATTCAAATTTATCCAAATTAGAAATGTTTTCTCTTTGGTAATCACCATTAAGAAATCAACAAGGTAAGTCTCAGATTGGTAGAACATATTTACAATATATATACCTGACAAATGATATAAGATAAATACTTAATCAAAAGCCAATTAAAATAGTAAAATATTTGATCAAAAGACATAAAATATGGCCAGTACTTACACAAAAAATATGCTCAACCTCATTTAACTTTCATGGAGTTAAAAATTAAAACTACAATTACATACTACTCACATCTATTAGAATGCCTTACATTAATGAGAGTGACCATGGCAAGTGTTGATGAGATGTAGTGGAGCTGGACTCTAATACACTGCTGGTGAAAATGTAAAATGGTACAACTACTTTGGAAAACCCTTTGTCAGTTTCTTAAAAAGATAAACTTGTACCTACCATAAGACCCAGCCATTTCCCTTTCTAGATATTTTCCCAAGAGAAATAAAAACATACATCTGCACAAATAGTTGTACAAAAAAATGTGTACAGAAGCTTTATTCATAAAGACAAAATGGAAAACAGTCTGAATGTCTATCAACAATTCAGTGGACAAATAAAAAATTATAAATTCATACAACTGAGTACTCCTCAGCAATAAAAAGGAAACAGCTATGATACAACAACATGGATGAATCTCAGAATCATTATGCCGACTGAAAGAAGACAAAAACACAGAAGTACATATTGTAAGATTCCATTTATATTAAAAAAAACCTAATATATAGTGATAGAAACAAATCAATATTTCTTGCTGCTGGAGTGAGGAGGGAATTATGAACTACAAAGGACTATGAGGAATCTTTTGAAGAAGATGGAAAAGTCTGTATCTTGATGGTATATGGTTGTAATTCTGGGCAAAAGAATTTGCTGTAGTTTGAAAAGCATGAACTTTAGAATCCAGCAGACCTGGGTACAAAACTTGTCACTAGAACTTACTAGCTTTGAAATTGTAAAGGAGTTATTTAACTCTCTGATTTTCAGCTTAATCATCTCTAATAACATGGAAAAATAATCTGACAGATGTTGTTTTGATGTTTAAATAAAAACACATTAAAATGCCTAACAAAAAATCATGTACATTTTAGGTTGTTATAACATTTTTGTGAAACTTGCCTTTTTTTTTTTAATTGGGTTGTTGACACAGATTATGAATGACTTCAGATATCAATTTGCTTAATAATTTATAGTTTTACATAATTTAAATCATTTAAAAATTAAAAGGTCTTACGTAGTTTCATTATAAAACCTACTAACATTTTATCTGTGTTTAAATGAGCTTGCAAATCATTCCTCCCATCTTCTAGCAATCTTATTCCTGATTTCCTCATATTCAACTGCCAAGATCTTAATTGTTTCTAATAGAATGCAATGTGCTTAGCCACCTTGGTCACTGCCATGATCAATTCCAGTGCCTTGTACTATTTGTCTCATATATTGGAGACTGCTAAGAATTGGAATTATAAGATCATAAATATAAGAATGGGTTAGATATTGTTAGTAATGTGTTAAGCAACCATTGCATTTACATCTGAGCTACTGTATTCAATAAACATATTTCTGTTCTAAGAATATTATTGTCCTATGAACTCAATTTATTTTACCCTGTGTAGGTTATTAGAGAACACCAGGAGATTTTCACTTTTATTCTATGATTCATATCTCACAGAGACATCCATTAAATTATCTTTCAATGTGCAATTTAAATAACTTCTCTTCAAACTTCCCCTGGTCTTCTCTGCAAAAAAAAAAAAAAAAAGAAAAACATGGTAATTAAGTAATAAGGCCTTCAAGATATATAATCCATTCCCTTTATTTAGGAAGTAGTTAGGGAAGTAATATTACTTGTCTAAAGAAAACAACCATATCATGTCAAAGCTAGGACTGGGATTGAAGTTCATGTTCCCTTACAATTCAGTATTCACTCACTGCACTATATTGACATTTTTTACATCTTCTGAAATAATATAGCCATTTGTTTTTCTATTTATTCTTCTACTTAGCCATGTACATTATTTAGAATACAGAATTTTATGTTGTAAATAAGAAATGCTCCAAATGGTGACGTAAATAATAGCTATTTATTTCACTCATGTTTCAAATCAGAGTTGAACTTTCTGGCACTTGTTGGCTGATGCCCCCATCCTCACTCATATGTGGTTTCCATTTTGGAATCGAAGATGACTGTTCAGCCTTTGCCATAGCCCAAAGAGTGTGAAAGGGTGAAGATGAGTGACAAGAAAGCAATTTCCTTTAGGGTGACCATGCACAAGTTGCATACATCACTTTGTCACATATTCTGTTGGCTTCATGGTCACAGCTAGAAGCATGAGAAGGGGCAAGTAGAATCTCCAGCTGGGTGACTGATTCTCGTAAAAACAGGAATTATATCATGAATGAAGTGAAGAATGCAAACTGACAAATAATTTGTGGTGTCTGTCACAGAATACTTTATATGAGGACCTACCATCTGTTTTTCTGGCAAACCCTAAAGAATCTTGAAAAAAAGTTCCTTTATCATATCACTGTGAGCATAGAAAATTACATCATAAATTTACATAGTTGCAAATGTTATAAATCCCAGCACATTACACATATTGATATTTTAAATTATGTTTTGATATCCAGTATCATCTATTTAAAAATAAACTAAAAAGAGGTAAAACTGTCACTGTTTGCAGATGACATGATACTATACATAGAGAATCCTAAAGATGCTATCAGAAAACTACTAGAGCTAATCAATGAATTTGGTAAAGTAGCAAGATAAAAAATGCACAGAAATCTCTTGCATTCCTATACACTAATGATGAAGACTCTGAAAGAGAAATTAAGAAAACACTCCCATTCACCATTGCAACAAAAAGAATAAAATATCTAGGAATAAACCTACCTAAAGAGACAAAAGACCTGTATGCAGAAAACTATAAGACACTGATGAAAGAAATTAAAAATGACACAAAAAGATGGAGAGATATACCATGTTCTTGGCTTGGAAGAATCAACATTGTGAAAATGACTCTACTACCCAAAGCAATCTACAGATTCAATGCAATTGCTATCAAACTACCAATGACATTTTTCACAGAAGCCCAACAAAAAATTCACAATTTGTATGGAAACACCAAAGACCCTGAATAGCCAGGCAATTTTGAGAAAGAAAAATGGAGCTGGAGGAATCAGGCTCCCTAACTTCAGACTATACTACAAAGCTACAGTAATCAAGACAGTATGGTACTGGCACAAAAACAGAAATATAGGTCAATGGAACAGGATAGAAAGCCCAGAGATAAACCTACACACATATGGTCACCTTATCTTTGATAAAGGAGGAAAGAATATACAGTGGAGGAAAGATAGCCTCTTCAATAAGTGATGCTGGGAAAACGACAGCTACATGTAAAAGAATGAAATTAGAACACTTCCTAACACCATACACACAAAAAAACTCAAAATGGATTAAAGACCTAAATGTAAGACCAAGCACTATAAAACTCTGAGAGGAAAACAGAACAATCTGTGACATAAATCACAGCAAGATCTGTTTTGACCCACTTCCTAGAGAAATGGAAATAAAAACAAAAATAAACAAATGGGACCTAATGAAACTTAAAAGCTTTTGCACAGCAAAGGAAACCATAAACAAGATGGAAAGACAGCCCTCAGAATGGGAGAAAATATTTGCAAACGAAGCAACTGACAAAGGACTAATCTCCAAAATATACAAGCAGCTCATGCAGCTCAGTATCAAAAAACAAACAACCCAATCCAAAAATGGATGGAAGACCTAAATAGACATTTCTCCAAAGAAGATATAGAGATTGCTAAAAAAACACATGAAAGGATGCTTAACATCATTAATCATTGGAGAAATGCAAATCAAAACTACAATGAGGTATCACCTCACACAGGTCAGAATGGCCATCGTCAAAAAATCTAGAAACAGTAAATGCTGGACAGGGTGTGGAGAAAAGGGAACCCTCTTGCATTGTTGGTGGGAATGTAAATTGATACAGCCACTATAGAGAACAGAGTGGAGTTTCCTTAAAAAATACAAATAGAACTACCATACGACCCAGCAATCCCACTACTGGGCATATACCCTGAGAAAACCATAATTCAAAAAGAGTCAGGTACCCCAATGTTCATTGCAGCTCTATTTACAATAGCCGGGACATGGAAGCAAGTTAAGTGTCCATTGACAGATGAATGGATAAAGAAGATGTGGCACATGTATACAATGGAATATTACTCAGCAATAAAAAGAAATGAAATTGAGTTATTTGTAGTGAGGTGGATGGACCTAGAGTCTGTCATACAGAGTGAAGTAAGTCAGAAAGAAAAACAAAAACCATATATTAACACATGTATATGGAATCTAAACAAAAAATGGTTCTGAAGAACCTAGGGGCAGGACAGGAATAAAGATGCAGATGTAGAGAATGGACTTGAGGGCACAGGGAGGGGAAGGGTAAGCTGGGACGAAGTGAGAGAGTGGCATGGACATATATACACTACCAAATGTAAAATAGCTAGCTAGTGGGAAGCAGCCGCGTAACACAGGGAGATCAGCTTGGTGCTTTGTGACCACCTAGAGGGGTGGGATAGGGAGGGTGGGAGGGAGACACGAGAGGGGATATGGGGATATATGTATACGTATAGCTGATTCACTTTGTTATACAGCAGAAACTAACACAGCATTGTTAAGCAATTATACTCCAATAAAGATGTTAAAATAAAAAAAAAAACTATATGAGATACCATACTAGGTATAATCTTTGGATATATTTCTTTCCATAAGGAGTGTTCAAGTTTATACAGAGAAAAAAAAAAACACATTGTAGAACTATACATAAAATTTAGATAGGTTTGGCTTTAGGAAATTTTGAAATTGATAAAGCTCATCATTAATATCTTTAAATTTCCTTTTGGTACTATTTCCCAATTTCCTCAAATTATTTTCTCTCTCTTCACTATGCATAATAATCTTCAGACTACCAAATAAAAATTCTGGTCAAAACTCTCAGTCGTTCCCATCGTGAGAGAGGAGATGACTTAATACAGTGGAATGTTTAATATGCTACACTTTCTAGCAGTATAAGGTTCAGCTGAACCAACCAGAAAAAACACTGTTTACACCAATGGAATAATTGCTCCTGGTGGAACTTCAGACACCATAGGCAACCACTTGCACGGAAGGAGAAGTTTTGAAATCCTAAAATCACTGGGGCATTGTCTTGCTGGCTACTCTGTATATGTATAATGCCTGTCTGAAAGCATAGAATAAAATGGTAGAATTTACAATGTAAATTATGAAGCAAAGAAGAACAGGGAACAAATATAATAGTGAATCTTCAAATAGTCTAGAAAAGCTTCCTGCAAAAAGAGAGATTTGGATAGTTCTTTAAGAACAGATATCCTTTGAACAATTAAAGAGAAAGAAGGACTTGGGAAGAGAAAGGGCATTCAGGTAGAGTAACAACAAGCACAAAGAATAAGCATGGCAGGTATGGGGGGGCAATATGCTTTTCAAGAATGATTTAAATTGAAGCATAGTATGTTCGCCAGTAGCTCTTGTTAGATATAGATAACTTTCACAATACTCAATGTAGAATGACTACTAAAAATGCACAAAAATTTAACTAAATATTTTCTCATGTTAAAAATCTACCTAATGTACAAAAAAGACAGAAAACACTGTGATATTTGATCATTTTCATGGTTGTCTACAAATACAGTATACAATGCACTAATAAAATTTAAGAACTGGAATAAGAAATACACTAAAAAATTATCCCTTAACAATCAAATATGTAATATTTTTTCTCCTTGAATTTGTATTTCTATTCTAGTTTTACCATAGAATTTTATTATAATATATATTTTCAAGCCTTTTAATAATCATCATTTAGAGTTTATTATGAAAAAATATATACAAAATTTAAATATTCTGTGCTCATATGAAGTTTAATTTTTTCCTATTGTATCCTAGTTATTATTATAAGTGTATAATAAAGTTATACATTTCTATAATTATTATTTACAAAAAAGGTTTCACAATGTCTCAGATGCTTGGGGTTATTTTCCTTTTAAGAATTATCTCTGTGTTAATATCACTTTTTGCTCAATTGAGACAATTCAGCATCAGTATAATTCCTATTTTTGCATTGTGTATATATGTTTATATATATATGTATAATTATAAGCCATTTTAACAAAAATATAGTTGAGGGTGGGAAGAATGTTGTTAAAAAGCAATGTCACTCAATTCTTGGACACCTGAGTTGTATGTCAAAAAATCACATTGTGACATATTATCACATATTTTGAATAATCTATCAATTGAAAAGTCTATGAGGTATTCTTTCAATTTGTTGAAAGCAAACCATCTGGAAATCACATGATGTATAAAAATATTTGTTACCAGTCATTACTGTCATTCACTTTCTGGACACTAAACTGAAATTTTGAATCATCCCTTTATTTCTGCTCTCAATAAACTGTATACAATAGGGCAATTTGCAATTGTAATATTAACAATGGGGGTTAATATTTATTTAGAAAAATGGGTGAGGGAGACTCCTCAAGGGGAGAAGGGAAAGAAGAAACACTGGCTTGTTCTCAGGAAGGTTAAGCTTATGAAAGTATACATATGAGAATCAAGGGTCTGACAATGATTGTTTTGTTCCCTCAGGAAATATTTATGTAACCCCAAGTTGCATGTACCCTAATTTGAAGATTATTGCTTCATAATATATTATTTGTTTACTATTTTTTAAATGGTCTGTTTCAAAAACTACAGAAACATACCCTTCTACTCACAAAATGCTTGCCATTTGATATTTTATATATCTGATACACCCTGTCCAACCAGGACCTCCTACTAGCAAGTAGGCCATTATGTCAAGGAAATGGCTCTTTATAGCCAAAAGAAATTGAGGAGAGACTGCTGAGTAAAAAGTAATGAATAAGAATGTAAAGTTTTCAGGATTGCTTGCTTTTCTCTGGGTGGCTCATTAAATTCCCTGTTATCTCTCTTTATTCTTATAACCCAAACAATGTTAAAATGGAATTAGCCAAACCCACACTTGGCCTGTTGCCTACAATTCTAGCTGAAAACAAGTTTGATACTCTGTTTTTATCAAAGTCATTATATCCTTTGTTTTGACTGAAAAAATTAAAAGTAGTCAGGAGTAATTTTGAATGGCATATTTCAAATTCTTCAAGAACTGCAAAATTTACACAAGCCAGGAAAACTATTGGTGTTTTCAGGGTCAAGATCTGTTATGTCATCTAACCAGCCTGTGAGATTCCCTCATGGCCATACTTCAAGGCTAGATGCTAAACCCTTGATAAATGTGCAAGTGAGATAAGAAGAGGGGCTGCTCAGTGAGACCCTGGTAATCTATCAAGCCCACTGATATCTTATCTTTGCTTTACCTATTGGTTATTTTGTAACATGTGTTCTTTTAATTAAAAGTAATAAATCTTCTCTTGTTTAACTGACAAGAATGTTTGCCCACAGGAAATAGAGGGCAAAGGAATAAGTATACTATAAGAGAAAAACCTAACTCCTTAACAATGAGTCTTCTACAGGCAATAAAAGGGTTTGAAACTTTATTTGCTCCAGAAGATATTAAAATACTTGAGGAAAGAAACATTTTTGTGCCTTTGGTTAGTTTTGTTTGTAAATTTTTACGTATTCAACAAATACTTAATGACCCAGGACTTATTAGAAGCTAAGAATATCACAGTATACAAAACAGCCCAAAATCCCTGTCCCATGGAGCTTGCACTCTAGAAGGAAATACGGAGATAGCAGGGAACTGAAACAGTGGATCCATGGTTTAATAGGTGTATATTTACTAAAAGTCATATTTCTTGTATAAGAAGTTGTCTAATGGTGAGTAGAGTACTCTTTTACAAGGACAGGAGAAAAGAGTGATGCATAGAGTTTTCCAGACAGTCCTAATTTCAAATATTTTACCACTTCTGTAAACTTATAATTTATTTGAAAAATGATGAATATACATATAAAATCTTTACAGTAACATATTTTTATTTATATTGAAGTCAGTCATCTAAGTGAATAGTATAAGTTTTAGTACAAAAAGATACAGGCCTAAATACTTTAATGTTTTCTTCATAGGTTTATTATCAGCTTATCATGTCCACAGTTTCCGTTTGCCATCTGCTATTATTTCTTTCATTCATATAAATTGAGAACTCTGCTGTGTCAGTTATAGCTTTAGAGAAACGATAATGTAGTGGATAGTCTCCAACATATGACTGGAATGCATTTCAAAAGTATATTTCAAATCCATTGTTTGAACTCAGAACACATTTTCCATAAGGGGGGAAATGTTAAAATTGGTAGTCAGGAAGCAAATTATATTTAAAAATATTTAATGCATATATTTGAAATACTTAATGCATAATGTAGCTAAAATGTACCTCTGCTGTGAAAAACAGAAATTTATTTTCTCCTGCTTCTAGAGGCTAGAAGTCTCAGATCAAGGTTCCCACTGATTCAGTTTCTGGTTAAGGGATGTCTTCCTGGCTTGTGGATATACACCATATGACTAAGACCTCACAAGGCCTTCCCTCTCTGTATGTATATATAGAGAGAGCCAGGGAGCTCTCTGGTATCTCTGATAGTAATCCTATCAGATCAGGACCCCCCCCCCTTATCATCTCATTTAACTTTAATTACTTCCATAAAGGTTCTATCTCCAAATATAGTCAGATTGGGGGTTGGGAATTCAACAAATGAATTTTGGGGGAACAAAAACATTCAGTCCATAATAACTAAGTAGTGCCCCTGAAACGTAAACTTGTGTTATTGAGTGATGTCTATCCAGTTGCTACTTAGATACCATATCTCCTGGTGAAAGATTTCTAATGAAAAAAGTCAAACAAAATTTAGATTTAAAATATATATGTAAATGACTGATATCAAAATGGTATTAGATTTTTTTTTTTTAATTGAGAGAGAAAAATACTAAGAAAAGTAGGGAGGGAAGCAATGGTGAAAGCATTGTAAATCTCTCACCAACATAACTATTGGATTCTCCGTCACCACTCGTTGGTAGTTTTAGTTCCATGGTTGGGTCTCTACTCAGGCCAGTGGAATTTTAAAGAAAGAAGATGGTAGTCTACCACAAAATCACAGTAAATAACCTAAATATTTATCAGCATGGTTGCTTAAAATAATTATAATAAGTATTACTACGACACATACAAAAGCAAAAAAAAAAAAAGAGAAAAAGTAATACGTTAATCTAATGGGAATATTGTTTTGTAGACATTGAAAATAATTTTAAATAGATTTAAGAACACGTAAATATGAGAAAGTGGTAAGTGACATAGTAGGTTATCATGACATATGTTTATAATTATTTCAATTTTGTTATGTATGTGGCATGAGGCATGACCTGTCTCACCTGGAATAACCTATTTCAATATATTAGACCTTTTAAAAAATTATACCTATAGACATGGTTATAGTTTTGAGATAGATATAGATAGGCACAGATGAATAGATAAATTTAACAACAAATGCATTTGATTGCTGGTTTCACCCAGAATATAAACAAGTTGATGGAATGGAGTTAGAGAAGAAGGTGTAAGGATTTATAGAGATTCTTTTGGAGAAGGAAGGAGAGATTGAAGGACACAGAGGTCTTTTTCTTGACTTATGCCATGGAAAGCTAACGCTGCAAATGGAGACAGGACAGAGGTCGCTGGATTGAGAATAGCTTTTCAAATACTTTGAAAACAAAGTTTGCGTGAGTGTTTCTCATGGACTAAATGTGAAGCATTTGAGAGACAAAGACTGCCTGAAACCATTTATATCCTGCCCAGAGTACTGTGGATGTGGGTAAAGAGGATGGCCACATAAAGTAAGATGTCAAGATGGAGGCTTAAGAGTATATTGTCTAAGCCAAGGTAGCTGGAGAGAGTAAACAAGATATCTACGATTTTTTTTTTTTTTTTTTTGCGGTACGTGGGCCTCTCACTGTTGTGGCCTGTCCCGTTGCGGAGCACAGGCTCCAGAGGCGCAGACTCAGCAGCCATGGCTCACGGGCCCAGCCGCTTGGCGGCATGTGGGATCTTCCTGGACCGGGGCACGAACCCGTGTCCCCTGCATCGGCAGGTGGACTTTCAACCACTGCGCTACCAGGGAAGCCCGATATCTACGATTTTTAAAAGAGAGAAAAGAAAAGAAAAAATACCTCAGCTGAAGCATTTTGCATATTGAGAGAGTGAGAAGTTGAGCAGTCAAGTAAAAATTCCTTATTCTCCTACCACTCCTTCTTTTCACTATTTTGAAAATGTTAGAACCTTAATCAGTAAATGTGGAAAAGACAAAAGGTGAAAGGAAAGAGAGAATGGAATCTGACTGTCCTATTCCCCTAAACTAGAGAACTGCTTGTTCACAGGTTATAGTCAAGGAAATGAAGAGAGAAATATTTTCTTTGAATAAAGTTTGGAGGTTCAGTAGTATGTTTCTATTGATTTATGCAGGTGTTTTATTTTCCTTTTTCATTGTGAAATTTATATAAAATAAAATACAGAGATCTTAAGTAGTTGATTTAATGAGTCAGTGAGTTTTGAAAACTATATAAATCTGTGTAACCACCATGCAAAACATAATATAAACCACTTCTATTACCCCATAAAGTTCCCTCATGTCACTTTTTTGTTTTTTTTTGTTTTGTTTTGTTTTTTGCGGTATGCGGGCCTCTCACTGTTGTGGCCTGTCCCGTTGCGGAGCACAGGCTCCGGACACGCAGGCTCAGTGGCCATGGCTCATGGGCCCAGCTGCTCTGCAGCATGTGGGATCTTTCTGGACCGGGGCACTAACCTGTGTCCCCTGCATCATCAGGCGGACTCTCAACCACTGCGCCACCAGGGAAGCCCCCTCATGTCACTTTTTAATCAATTTCTTCTCCCTGTCCCCAGAGACAGCTACACTCTGTTATTTAACTTACTTGTTCTTGAACTTCATATGAATAAAACCATGCAGAATCTTTGCGTCTGGCTTCTTTTGATCAACATAATATTTGGGGAGTTAATTTACATTTCTCTGTGAATTTATATTTCTCTGTGTATCAGTAGCCCATTCCTGTTGATATTTGAACATATAACAATATGTTTGAACATAGAACAGTGTCCTTTCTTCTGCTTATGAATATTTGCATTGTTTCAAATTTGCATGTACTATGAATAAGAGTTAAATACATTCTTGTATAAGTCATTATACGGACATATGATTTCATTTCTTTTTTGATGAGCAGAGAATCTTTTTTATTATCAAGTCGCATACGTTGTTTCCTTATGTTAGCAGTTTTTGTTTTGTTTTTTAATTATTACCTCACTCAAAATCGAGAAAGTTTCTTCCTATATTTTCTTCTAGAAACTTTGTAGTTGTAGCTTTTTCACTTATGTGTACAACTCATTTCAAATTAATTTCTGTGCTATACTGAGATAGATATTGAGGCTTATTTTAATCAATACTGTTTTCTAGTTTTTTTAGCACCATTGTTAAAAAGATTTTTATATCCATGTTGCATTGATGCAGTTCCTTCATCATAAAACAATTGATTCTATATATGTTTCTGGATTCTCTGTTCTATTTCAGTTATCTATTTTTCTTGGTTATTGTAGGTTTATAAGTCTTGAAATTAAGCATACAATTTTCCCAATTTTTTTAAAGATTGTTTTGGCTATTATAAATTCTTTTGTTTTCATATAAATTTTAGATTCATCCTGTGAAAATTTCTATAAACACTCTGCTGTGGTTGTATTGGGTAACAATAAGTTTATCAAATGATTTATAGGAAATTGGCATTTCAAAAGTGCTGAAAAAATTCTTATCCATTAAATTTTCAAATATATCTTCTGCAAAATTCCCTTTCTTTTGAAAAATCAAATAATCCATATGTTTGACGATTTGATATGCTCCCACAGATATCAGATGTTGAAATGAAATTCTTTCATTTCAATATAGATAATTTTTATTGATATGTCTTCAAGTTCATTGAAACTTTATTCTGCTTTCTCCAGGCCTCTATTAAGTACATTGAATAGATTCTTTATCAGGGATATTACATTTAAAAATTTCTTTTAGAATTTCCACAGGTCTTCAAAAATGCTTTGCATATTCTGTAATTCTTCATCATTACATACGTAGTATCTAACTTTTTCACTGTTTTCTTTAAGGTGTTTTTCATAGATATTATGAAGTTTCTTTTAGTCAGTTTCAACATATGGATCAACTTAGAGTCTGATTCTGTGCCAGTTATCAATTTATTGCCTGTTAGCTCCAAATCCACCCTTAATTGCCCTGCTTGCAATATGGGAGCTAGAATCTATAAACATTTCTCTTTTGCTAGATGACATGATGGCTGGGCAGCATACTGAAATCCAGTGGTGCTCACCTACAGTGACTTTCACTGTAATACCACAAGTAGCTTCCCAGTAAATTCTTATCATTAGCTCAGCAGCAACCCTATGGGCAACTTCCTGAGGAATTTCATTGACATTTCAGCAGGAATTGTTTCCTGCTTGCCTGCTTCTGCATGTAGTACCACAGTGAACTTTTCTACCAGCCAGTGGCTACAGCCACACCACCTCCAACGAGATCTGAATCTAAGCCATGTGCAGAGGAACTTCTTTAAAAAACTTTCCTTCTTTTGGTATTCTGCTTCAGCCATATTGATTGTTAGTGGCTGATCCCTATATCTGAAATTTCTTTGTTCTTTAGAGTTCTATTTACACCTTACTAGTTAATCTCTGTTAGTAGTTAATAAATCTTTATTATAAACTCTCCCTATTCAAATGTACTGTGTGGTTTCTGTCTCTCAATGAGAGCCTGGATGATACAGATAATAGTGATCTCAGGAGATAGACCCACAGAGATGAGATTTGGTGATTGGAATGTTGTATCCTTGGGCTTTAAAACATTGCTAAGTTCCTTGCTAATTGGAAAAGGAATGCTAATAATTCAGGATATTCAGTGGCATCATAAGTAATCAAGCTATCATCAGTGTTTTATTGTGGTAAAGCAGGTGAGTTGGGAGTCTAGTGACTGTTAACTTGACTGTTATGGCATTAGTGATGACTAAAAGAACCTATGAGAACTATAATGTCAGATTCTTCTGTGTCCACTGCAGGACTTCTAGAAAGCAAATGAAAAGCTCAGGTCCCTTAACTGTCAGGTCAAATCACAGTATGAAACATAGAGCAATTCCTAGAGAGGCTACAGGTCTGATATTGTTGAAAAATCAAAGGAAAACGTAAAGAGAGAAATGAAAGACAAAAAATGTAGACATGCTGAGTTAACAATGTTAATTGAATTCAGTCTCACCAATTTTCTATGTTAAAGTTAGGGCATAGATTGGGAAAGACTAAAACTTGAAATGCGAACATCTGGTAGACCTAGGTGAAATGAACAATCTTCATCTCCTGTGTCAGTCTAAGCCTCACTTCTCAGTGGAAGTAGATTGCCCTCCTGTGTCTGGGGAGACTGGACTTCCTTGGCTTATAAATCCTATGTCCATGTGAGAAGATGGATGCCAGTTCTACTCAAGGCATATCACAATCACTTCCTTTTACTATTAGACCCATAACTAGTGTCCAGTTTCACAGTGTTTCAGGGGGAAAGATGCATACTGTAACACAGAAGGAAATACCTTAAACCCCAAGAGAATTTTAAGAGTTTGCTATTATATCTGCAGAAACCTGTGAAATATATTAGATGAATGAAGAAGGAAACAAATACTATTTATGTAAGTGAAGTTACTAGGGATTCTGAATTTAATGCATTAACTTGTGTACTGGAGGTGACTCAAGTGGCTTATTATTTCGTTGACTGAAACTTGGACTCAGTGTGGTCTACAGTTAATGAGATTGAGGTACTATAGCATATTTGGTATTATAATATGAAGCAGGGAATCCAAAGGCTTAGGCATATAAGAATGTGGGAGTGATGATACATGACCTGTATACCCACTATGTTCTATAAGAAGAAACAGAGCACAGTCTCTTAACTAAGGCATTAAACATTCATGAATGGAACACCTACATCCTTGGAAAGCCCTCTAGTTGCTCTTCTTTGTAGGCCAGATATGGCCATTTGGGGTGCTGGCTATTTGGGATTCTGGCTAGATATGAGTTTCCTGATTTTAGTCGTCATCATGAGTTCCCAGAATAGCAGAGGACAAGTGGCAACACTTAATTGCCAACATCAAGGTGGTCATATCTACCACAGGCAATTACTGGTAATAAGAATGCCTCGGCTGGAAGGATATTTTCCAGTGTCTAATCATTGCGTCAGTAGGAATGAAATAGATGGCAGCCTACTAGATAAATATTTATTAGTAGGCTAATAAATTTATCTACTTATATTTATTCTGATAACATTGCCTGTAGATATAACTTAAATCAAGATCTTTCAAGTATTCTACATTTTCCCTAGGTTATTCTTGCTATCAAAATTATGTTGTTTAAAAAAAACATTTCACCCTAATCAGGTTCTTTAAATATGTTTATATTTTGTATTTTGTACTTTGAACTTTGACTGGATCTAGTCATTTGACATGATTCCCTGCTGAAAGTAAGACTATAAATTCTTATGATAAATGGACATCTTAAAATCCCTTTAAAACTATGAAAAGGTAAAACTAAAGCACACTTGAGATTATCATGGGCTGTACATGAAACTAGTTTATTGCTCAGTATTATAACAAATTGCTCAGTATCATAACAAGAAACTGTAGTAGAATAGTCCTTTGTTCAAATTAAATGGATATTTACTGAGTATCTGTGATGCACTCAACACGAAGATGTGTGATATCCAATATATATAAACAATAAAATCCACAGATTCTTCCCTTAAGGGCTGTACACTGTATTTGGGAAGAACAGTTCTAACCAAAATAGTACAGTTGTTGCATATATATTATACATATGCATTATCTGCACACATTATGTATATATAATATCATTATATAGTATATATATATGCACATTACATATCATTACATACATTACTGTGTGTGTGTATACTTTTATCTCTGCTATAACCTTGCCCTGTATTAACAAATTACAGAGCAATTTGTTATCTACGAGAGAAAGGAGGGAAATAAAGGTGATAGAATAATAAAATAAAACAAAAAATCCATAAAAAGTATCTTAAATAATATCCATACACTTAGAAACTAAATTGAAAAATGGTATATAATAAACTTGATAACAGAGATGTATTGTCACTTGCATGATAGTTACTGGAGAATACAGTTAATTAGCTCAACTTCTGTCTGAAATAATAAGAATATTGTGTCATTTACTGTAGTCAGATTTTTGTAGAAAACCATATTGACTGAAGGAAAAAACAATCCCTAAGGTATTTACAACTTTAAGACTCTAACTCTGACTCCATATATATTGTTTCACATTTATCATAGTGTTTAGAATTAATTTTGTATTTATTTTATCTTCCCAGTCAAATATTTGTAATGATGGAGACTATATTTCATAAATATTTGCCTGCTGTAGTAGCACTCTGTGTAGTGACTTTCTTTAGACATATTCAGTACATTTCCTACACTTATTGTGTATATTTCTTTGGCAGTGAAATGGATACACTACCAGTCTTTTGGTATTTAAAATTGTGTAAGCTTTTCGTTATTGGAATTAAGATAGCTGAATTTTAAGTATAAAATATTAAAGATAATAGTTACTATTGGACTTCACAGTAAAGTATAAAAAAGAAAACTCAAAACCAAATATAGCCTGTCATCATGCTACCTTTTTATGGAAGGTTTCCCATCACAGGAGGCTTTTCTTTCTATTTGGGATTTTTAGGTAACAGGAATGAGTATGTGAATATCAGCAATCTCTTATATGTAATTAAAAGTACATATAATTTTATAAAAAAATGTTTGAAGTCATTCTTAAACAGCATTGTATGGCTTGAGATTTTCTAGTTTTCAGAAAGAACTCCTCAAGACCTGAGGTTTTCTCTAAAGTAATTCAGTAAAGTGACCAAATACCCCTCATTTTAATGGACTGTATCAGCCTCTTAGGAATTTTCATTGGAACATTAACTCGTCCTTTTATAGCCCTATTCTCAACTAATAGTTCTTGTCCTCTTTCAAAAAGTCAGCAATTATGAAAGCATTTTCTTATTAGGAGTTTCCCCCAGTTTTGTGGAGATTATATTTTTAAAGCTACAGCCATTCTTTTAGAATATTCAGTTTGAGATAGAGCAGAAATATTTTTAGAGTAATTGTTACACATAGCACTCCTGTTAGTAGATGTTTCATAATTTTAAATAGCTGCTTTCCTTGTAATTAATAATTTTACAAATATTGATTTAATATCTGATATATCTTCAGAGCGCTAGATGCTGTCATTATAGAGACAGATTAAAATTAATGTCCTAGAAATACAAAGAAGTGAAAATAGAACACATTGTGAATAAAGAAGTATAGAATATTTGCAGCTGAATCACAGTGAAAACTAACTGCCTGAGAAGTGGGTAAAGTGTCATAGGAGTATATAAAGAAATATCTGAAATATGTCTTGAAAAGTGAGTGAGAATCATGAAGTGTATAAAGAGAAAACCATATTCTGGGCAAAAGGTCAATGTGTAAAATTTCAAAGAAGACTTACAGACCAGTGAGAAACCCTGGGCAAAATTCAGTAATAGTGTCATTTGGGAGAAGGGAAACCAGGACATATGCTTAAATAAGGTTTTGTTTATTAAGAGAAGATAACAGAATGTTCAGCTGTAAATAACAGAAATTCCCAATTCTATCTTGCTTTAAAAACTGTACATTTCTTGTACTACATAAAAGAAATTCAGTTTCAGAAATAAAAGCATGTCTTCAAGCATCAGTGTCATCATCAGGAGGTTTGCAGCATCACTTCCAGACATAACAACAGAGTATATAGAGAGGAAAATACAGAATATTTGTGGTATTCCTCCAAGATAGCTGACATGTGGAAACAATGAATAAAATGTATTTAAAAGATAAACCATATACCTAGTAGTATACAAAAATGAAACTAAAGAGTATCGTTCTAACCCCACTGTGGGAATATATATATAAATAAATATGTATATGAAATAAATAAATAAATACGTAATATATAAAGTAGTTGAAATGAAAACACAGTCACATCCATAGATAAAGAGGTCTTTTCTGCTTTAGTATCTTTCTTAGCAGTAGAGAATCCATCTTAAGGATTTCTTAGCAGGTCTCTCGATTCATTGGCTATAATTTGATCACATGCCACTAGTAAATCCATTACTGAGAAAAGAATGGGACCACCAGACTGATTGAGATTAATCAGAGAAGATAACCTAAAATTTTGATGGCAGTCACTTTCTCTGGTGGGTCACGAATGAATAGTTAAGTGAAATTGTGTGGTTTGGTTTTGGTTTTGGTTTGCTTTTAAGAAAGGAAGATTGGAAGAGAATTGGATAGGTAACCAATTTGTTCATTATTTAGAACAAAGAAAATTACCCACATGTTTAATGAAGGTAATAGAGTGTTTATTAAATCAATGAGACTCTCTCAGATTTATAGCATCAAATAAGCATAAAATATATGGGTGCAAGTTTCCAGGGTGGTGTTCTCAGTCAAACTTATGTGGATTAGGAAAGATTAAATACCTCTATGCTTTTCTTTTCTTTGACATTATGCTATAAGTTTGAATTTAACAAACGAGAAGCTAGCAGAAGCTCCTTGTAGAATGTGATGAATTTTTCTTTTGAGAAGCTAATGACAAAAAGGATAATGGATGATCTAAGACCTCATTGGTTGGAAGAAAAAAAATTTATTTGAAAAATTGGAATATATCAGGAGGAACATTAAGTAGGGCTTAGTTACAAAGGCAGTAATGGTATTGGAGGTGAGTGGAGGTTTTCTACACGTCTGAGATAAATATTTATAGGATTTATGAACAATGAAATGTTGAAAGAGGGAGAGAAAAACTTTAAGAATGATGCCCAGATTACACTAGGGCAACCTTAAATAATAGCAATAACAGTGAATAAGGTAAGATATTCAATAGGAAGGGAACATTTTTGATGTACTATTTTGAGTGTATTGAGATATCCTAGAGGCCACCCTCAAGGATAAATGGAAATATGCATCAGAAGCACAGGAAACATGAAATCAAGATCTGTAACTAAAGCAGTTGTGTTTAAAGATATGGGAGATCATCTGGAGAAAGTATATGGAATGGAGATAAATGAGATCCACTGTTGCCTAGCAGATTTTTACAGCTTTGTCTTTTGTCCTCCTGGTATTTGGGAAGATCTTTACAACTTTTTTTAAAAAAATCTTTTCTCATGCCAGTGGACACATAAGAGTGACCTCAATGTGTTGGATTCTAGAAATAACATCTTTTCTGGACATTAAGATCTTTGCAGATAAAAGGACCATATAGCAACATTAACAATATTAATTCATACTCTGTGTGAAAACAGTAGTCTCCAAGGTAGATGAATACATCTTTTTTGTCGCAAGAACTCTGACATCCATTTTTTCTGCTTGAATGTTACATATTCTTTGTTCCCATATTCTTAAGAGTTACTCAGTAAATGATTTTACTTTAAATGATGCATTTTGATTTTGTCTGGAAATTATTCCATTGTATGATAATGCTACCTATCTATTTTTAAGGACAAACCTCTTCAAAGCTATTGTTTTATTAAGCTTAGAATACAGATATTTTGTGGTTAGAAGTCAAAACACCAAATATTTAGCACCTTGTATTTTGTGATTCCTTTGCCAAATATATATTTGCTAATGCTATAGGATGTTAAAAGTGTTCATCTATGACAAATAATATGTTGGAAACAAAATTTTACAGCAGTTACTTTATAAAAGTTATGCCTAGAAATATATGAAAATAAAATACAAGCAATGTTATTCTAACCCTAGTGTGAATAAATGTATCAAAGCCATATTAATAAAATCCCATATGTATTAATTTCTTTTATATAATGTATAAAGCACATGGAGTAAAAATACAATCTCTCTTCATAATTTTCTATGTCATTCCTAAATAAAAACAGTTGGATGCAGGTCTAATCTAAAATCCAAAAAAATATAAAAAACTAGCTAAAAATATATAAAAATTATTCAGATGGTCTCAGTAAGGAAAAAAAATTTTGTAAATATTTCTTAACACTTGACTCATTAATATTTTGGGATTGAGCAGAGACCTAAAGGAAATACAGGAATTAGCTAAAGAAGAGGATGTATTGTTATGTTCCAGAGATGACTGTGAAAAAAGATTGTGTGAATGGGGTAGAATGATGAGTTCATGAGCTGAAGTAGGGAAAGCATTTTTGAAATTCAAAGAATGGAAGAAGCAGAGAATAAGAGGGGACTATAAAGGGAAGTAGAAGCCAGACCATAATGAAATAGGGCTTTATCATATTAATTGATTTTGGCTTTTATTTGAAGAGCACCAGAAAGCCATTAAAATGGTTTCAGTCAAGTATGGTAAGACATGCATTTGGAAGACATGACCCATTGCATTCCAGAGAAATAATTGGAGAGTCTTTATTTAAAAGGGAACCAGACAGAATGCCTTTGCTGTTGTCCACATAAGTGATGGCATTAGCTTGCATCAGACTGATGGCAGTAGATATGGAGAAAGGAGATAGGTTTTTGAGATACTCCAATCATACAGCTCAACTGTTAGTAATGAATTGTCTCTTGGGAGCATTGGACATCCAGGTAAAGTGATGACAACTAGGTGTCTGGCTTGTGAAAAGGAATGAATAGTGCCATGCTCTAAGATAGAGAAATGAAACAGAAAAGAGCTAAATTTGGAAGGAACGATTGTAAGATTATAAATTTGCTTTGGGCATTTGATTTTGAACTGCCTAGTTCAGCTGCAAAATTGAGCCTCATTATAGATTCATTTTTCAATACCCACCTACTCAATTAAGGAGTGTTTTTTGGTTTTTTTTTTACTTTGGGATCCTTAGGATTCTTTTCATCTCATTGTTTAATTTCTGTACAATCTCATATACACATAGTTGCAATTATCACAAACATGCAAATGAGTCAAATTTATAGTTCAAGTTAATAGTCTTCTGTCTCATTCTTTATTTCTTTATACAATCTCACACATACATAGCCTCAATAACCACAAACTTGCAAATGACTCATAGAATTATAGTTAAACTTGGGACTGCTCTGTTGATAATGACCTAAATATGTCCAATTGTTTCTTTTTTTTTTTTTTTTTTTTTTTTTGCGGTATGCGGGCCACTCACTGTTGTGGCCTCTCCCGTTGTGGAGCACAGGCTCTGGACACGCAGGCTCAGCAGCCATGGCTCACAGGCCCAGCCGCTCTGCGGCATGTAGGATCTTCCTGGACCGGGGCACGAACCCGTGTCCCCTGCATCGGCAGGCGGACTCTCAACCACTGCACCACCAGGGAAGCCCTCCAATTGTTTTTTGATGTTTGCTTTCAACTGTCTCAAAATCACCAAAAATAAATAAATAAATAAAAAGAAAGACAAAATGATTTGGGGAGGGAAAAAGCAACTATTGACATGATAATTTAGAAAACTAAATTATAATAGTAATAGGAGAGTACTTAGCACTTTTTTAATAGAGGAAAAAAATATGCAAAAGCCAAGTACAAATACACAGTAGCAAGGGGGTGTATTCAAAGGTGTAAATTTCCTGAGTGAGTTAGAAGGGCATAAAAATGAAAGCAAACATGGAGGGATTAAAGCAGATTGCTGGGCTCCAGACCCAGAATTTGTGATTTAGTGTAGCTCTGGGTGAGGCCAAAAATGTGCATTTTTAATAAGTTCAAAGTTGATACAGTTGTTGATGGTACATGGACCACACTTTGAGAATCTCTGCTGTGGAGAATGGGGATTAAACTGAGCATAAAATGTAGCAATGTTACTGGGCCCTGCTGTGTGCTAATTTTAAATTGTGTTCATGAGCTTATAGTATTACCAACCTACTCTAATATTTGAGTATTTCTCTAACAGCCCTTGACTGCTAGGGTGCTTACTCATCAAAACCATATACATTTTGGGTATAGTTAGGATTAGGATGCAATGAAAAGATAGAGGGAAAGGTGTTCATGAATGGGTAAAAATATTATTAAAATGATAGACTTTAAAATCTTAACTAAAGATTTTAAAATTACTCTGCTTTTAAATTATTCCATGATAGTATAGTGGGTAGACACGCAGTTTATTTCTTTTAACACATGTCCATTATCCAGCATGTTCAGAAGATAGTGTCTTAAGTCAGAGATATCAGAGTAGACCCAAGGAGAGTTAATCTTGTAAAAGGCAGGTTTTATATTTTTTCATACTAGACTTACCGATTTTACTCACTTTTTTCCAAAAATTGCTTCATAAACTGTTTTCAAGCCTATTAGGAGATTATATATTTATTTATTTTATTGACATATCACATCTTCAAAGTTTTCTTCTAATATTTAAGGTTATTTTGTAATCATTTTTATCTTAAAATAATCAAAATACAAATAGTAAAGTGAACATATTTAAAATTTTCTGTAGCAATATTTAAGGAAAAAATAAAGGAAGAATAGATTCTTTTACCCACAAGGTCTCCTAAAGCCATACTATAATTTGATTATTTGAAAGTTAAGTGAATTATTAAATAAATGCCTGTAGTTAATTTGTATGCACTATTCTATTTTTATCTATTAGCAGAATTTTTAAGTTTTTAGCAGAAAAACATACTTCTTTACTTTTTTAAGAGAGAATTCACTAGAGTCCTTTCTTAGAATTAAGGTAGATCATTTTTCAAAAAATTTATCTTCAAGCAATGGAATAGGAGGCACCAGATTTGGCAAGAGAAAGTCGAGTTCTGCCAGAGCTGTGGCACTTTCATCTATCCTATTCACTGGGTTCCACATAAAGTTATTGTACTTGACATAAAAATAGGTTTAGACACTTTAAAACAAAAAATTATACTTTTGAAGCTTCTGAGATTTGAGGATTAGTTTATCACAACGTAACCTAGCATTATCTATGATATAATGGCATGATACACCTGATTCTTCTCTAGCTGTAAATTTATAATACGGTCATATTTCCCTCCCTGTACTCTAGTAACCTTCATACAAACTGAAGAATTTACAAATACTGAGTCACCAGTTTCTTTATGGTGTGTTCTTTCCATAGTTGCTTATTCCCACATATTACATGTATTTTTAAAAAGTTGTACTCTTGTAGTGTAAACTTTCTTTCAAAAGTGTGTTTCCCTCCCATTTCCTTAGATCTACCATATCTACCAAAACAAGTTTACTGTTTGTTTTAATGTTATATTAAGATATTCAGTACAATTTAAGGGAATATTACAAATAATATCTATCTGTTTGGAACTGAGGTAAAGATTCTATGCACAAGATTATAACACTGGAGTCATGCCAATACTATAGCAAATGTGTTTAAGGGTAATAAATCACTACAATGAACTATGGGTGCTTGTTTCTATCAAGTTAAATGATTTTTGCCTTAAGAAGTATTTTACCGTATTATTTCGATCTAAATGAGTATTTTGCCTAAGTATCAGTCACAGTATCTTATTGAAACCCACAAGGTATATAAGCCTAATATTTGCCCTTTTTTCTTCAATATAAAATACTTTTTTTAGAATTAGCATTTTCTAAAACTATAAAACTTGGATCATAAACATCTTGTCCCAAATATCAACATATTAAATAATTTCACTGGATATAAGAGATGATTTATGAGTATAATTTTTATTGTTCAATTTGTATGCACAGGAATATTTATAGGTTATGTGTAAATCATAAGATGACATACTTCCTAAAATGTCATTTTCTTCTTGCAGAGTATATTTTATACCAACATCTCTACATTTGCATGTATATATATGTGTGTATATATACACACACACACACACATATAAATAATAGAAGAGGATGGACCTTTTTGGCATATATAAACACATAAATTAAAGTGAAATCTAGTGATTATATATATTTCAATAAGTTCCTCCTTTTATTTATGGTGACATATATTCAGTACGTTTTTACTTAGTAAGAACAATGGAAAGATAAGTAAAATATCCATGCTTTTCAATTTTAAATGACTCTGTCTTGCCGTTTTTGGGGGAAGCATTAACTCTTTGAAGTTATTAGAGTTACATGAATTTCTGTAGTAAAGTGAATTTGTAAAGGCCAAAGAACAAATAAATTAACTAATGTCACCGTTGTGTTCTGGAAGGTTGTTTCTCTACTTAGAAAATGATATGTGTCAGTGGCAGAATTTGTTTCGGTAAGTTGCAAAATGCTCACATAAATGGTTATCTGGGACAGTGATAGAAAGGCTTTCAAAATTCGAGCTAGAGAATAAAAGTCTAAAGTAATAGAAACATCAGTGAGAAAAGAATTAGTATGTTCTTCATTATTTTTGACCTAGGGACTTTCACATGCATAGTTTCATGTAATCTTTAAAATATTATATGAGGAAAGTTCTTTCACTTCCATTTAGGAAAAAATAACTGAAATGTTATGTATCTCAACCAAGATCACGTGTTAGAAAATAGCAGGGTCAGAATTTGACTGCTTTTTTCAGGTTTCAGTACAATGTTCTTCTAAATGGTCATCCTGATATCTTTTTATTTTATCACTACTGCATGGCCCAAGGAAAGAACTGTTAGCACTGGGTATGCAGCATCAGGGTGTAGCACATAGAATAAGGAAAGAAAATTGGGAGAATCTTAGCATGGATATTTAACCTAGAAAAGGGCAATCTTGGGTGACTATATACAGCTGTTGAACCTATACCAGAAATCATATGTATATGGCTATTTGGAGGACCTGGAGACTTTTCAGGGTAGTCTGTGATCCAGATTAATTAATTGATGAGTAAAGCATGGCTCTTAGTGCAAATCAAATCATTTTTTAAAGTTTATATATATATTTTCCATTCTTATCCATGCCTGCTTGTCTATACCTGATTAGTCAATAGAGCTTTTGACCATCTAGTCTAAGCCTCAGTGATTTTGTGTAATGCTGGAGACATAAAGCCATTATTATCTGTTGAGGGAAATAATTCTTTAATTCATATATTCAGTTAATCATCATCTCAATTTTTAGAGATACTGATCACCAATAGGCCATTTTTATAGAAACACAGGCATATGTTAAGTGATTTTTAAAAAATTTTTGTAGGAATAAATAGACAAAAGTATATTTGTTCCAAAAGTGTTTCTTGAGTGATAAAGACTTCAGAATAAATAGACAAAAGTATATTTGTTCCAAAAGTGTTTCTTAAGTGAGTGATAAAGACTTCAGAATATAAAATGGACATATAAGATGGAAAACAGAAATACAGTATTTATATCAAGAATAGCATATCACCATAATGGCATATGACCAAATTTATTGATATTAATTATTTACATTTTCTTTATTCCTAGTCACATTTCACTCAATTTCATGCATATAAATTTTACCACAAAAGATAAAAATATCTAAAGAAATAGTCACCTCTAAATAATATGAATGCTACAGTAATTTAAAAAACATCAGAATTAACATGGATAATTGGAAGGATCTAGAAGTAGGTTAGTGATAGACGTGATAATGCGGATAAAGGAAAACTTTTAATGATAGAATCTAAGCTGTGTTTATTTGAGTACCCATTGAAAAATTCTTTCAGTTTGTCCATATATTGAAAATTTTCATAAAGAAGGCTTGAAAATGAAAGAGTACCCGTGATAGGGATGGTTTATCCCTCTTTTACTTAAAAATTTTTTCTTCCAGTTTTATTGAGCTATAATTGGTATACAGCATAATGATTTGACCTACATACATCATGAATTGATTGTCACAGTAAGTTTAGTGATTATCCATCATCTCATATAGATACAAATTAAAAAGAAAGAAAATTTCTTTCCTTGTGATGAGAGTTCTTAGGATTTACTGTGTTAACAACTTCCACGTATAATATATAGCAGTGTTTATTATGTTTATCATGTGGTACATTACATCCCTAGTACTTATTTATCTTATAACTTGAAGTTTGTACCTTTTGACTGCCTTTGTTGAATTCCTTCCCCCACCCCCTGCCTCTGGCAACCAAAAATCTTATTTCTTTTTTAATGAGTGTTTTTTTTTAAAAATAATGATTTATTTATTTATTTTAAAATTTCGGCTGCTTTGGGCCTTTGTTGCTGCATGTAGGCTTTCTCTAGTTGAGGCGAGTGGGGGCTACTCTGTTGCAGTGAGTGGGCCTCTCATTATGGTGGCTTCTCTTGTTGTGGAGCACGGGCTCTAGGCATGCGGTTTCAGTAGTTGCAGCACATGGGCTCAGTAGTTGTGGCTTGTGGGCTCTAGAGCACAGGCTCAGTAGCTGTGGCACATGGGCTTAGTTCCTCCGCGGCATGTGGGATCCTCCTGGACCAGGGATTGAACCCTTGACCCCTGCCTTGGCAGGTGGATTCTTAATCACTGTGCCACCAGGGAAGTCCTGTTTGTTAGTTTTCGAAGTATAATTGACCTACAATACTTTGTTAGCTCCTGTTCAGCAACATAGTGATTCAGTATTTCTGTACATTTCAAAATGATCACCACGATAAGTCTAGTTATGATGTGTCACCATACAAAGATATTGTGTAGTTATTGACTATATTCCCCACACTGTACTTTTCGTATCTGTGGCTCATTTCTTTTTGCGACTAGAAGTTTGTACCTCTTAATGTCTCTGAACTATTTCATTCCTCCCTCCACCCCCTCCCCTGTGGAAACCACCTGTTTGGTCTCTATATCCATAACTTTGTTTCTGTTTTATTATATAGTTCATTTGTTAATTTTTTTGGATTACACATGTAAGCGATATCATACGATATTTGTCTTTCTCTGTCTGAATTATTTCACTTAGTATAATACCCTCTAGGTCTTTCCATGTTGAAGCAAATGAAAAGATTTAATTCTTTTTTATGGCTGAGTAATATTCTGGTATATATGTGTGTGTTTACACACACACACACACACACACACACACATACACATACACATGCACCTTTCATCTTTATCCATTCATCTACTAGATTGCTTCCTTATCTTGGCTCTTGTAGATAATGCTGCAATGAACATAGGGATACATTATCTCTTCTAATTAGGGTTTTCATTTTCTTCAGATAAATACCCAGGATTGAAATTGCTGGATTATATAGTAGTTCTGTTTTTAATTTTTGAGGAATCTACATAATATTTTACATTATGCTACATAGTGTATTTAGATTTACTTGGCTGTACCAATTTACATTCCCACCAGCAGTGCATGAGGTTTCTATTTTATCCTCTTGCTCACCAACACTTGCTATTTGTTGTCTTTTTGATAATAGCCATTATAACAGGTGTGAGGTGATATTTCATTATAGTTTAGATTTGTATTTCTCTGATGATTCGTGATGTTGAGCACCTTTTCATATGCCTGTTGGCCATCTATATGTCTTCTTAAAAAAATGTCTGTTAAGTTCTTCCACCCATTTTTTAATCAGGTGGTTTGGTTTTTTTTGATTTTGAGTTGTATGAGTTCTTTGCATATTTTGGATATTAACCCCTTATTGATTATAACATTTACAAATATCTTCTCCCATTCAAAAGGTGTCATTGTGTTTTATTGATAGTGTCCCTCACCGTGTGAAAGCTTTTTTATTTTGATGTAGGCCTATTTTGTAATTTTTGCTTTTCTTTCCCTTGCCTGAGGAGATTTATATAAAAGATTTCTAAGACTGATGCCAAAGAACTTACTGCCTACGTTTTCTTCTAGAAGTGTTTTATCCCTTTTAAAAAATATATTCTTGAAAGCATGGAAAAAGAAATACATAAATTATAAAATCATGCCTAAAAAAGGAATGAGGATTATACTTTACTCTTATAAAATATTCTTAGAGGAATTGTCTATTGTGCTTACAGTCTATTTGGTATAGAAGGTAAAGTATTTTAAATCATCCTCAATTAATATTGCATAAATCCAACAAAAACTTACTTAACAAATCAGGAATTAAAACTTATTTATAAGTAATTACAAAACTGGGCATAAAGTTTACTAATTTGCTTCCTGGAGACCCAGTGGAAGTGCAGTAGTTTCTTAAAACTACAGGTGTCATTGTGAAAGACCACAGTGTTGCAGAAATATTTCTTTCTTTCTTTCTCTTTTTTTGTGAAACAGAAGTGATCCAACCAGTATTTGAAACATCAAACAAAACAATGATTATAGTAGAAATAAGATGAAAAAAATGGAAAATATCATAAGATATTTCTACATATTAAAGTTAAAATCTCATTTTTACAGAAATCCACAAGGGGAGAAAACTATAAAAAAGTTATAGGCTATTTTTACTTTCTGCAAATAGCTTACAATTTAATCAGTTCTGTATACTATTACATAAGATTTTAATAATGGTGTATTCCCAACTTCCCCAAAGCTGGAACAATAACACACACACAAATATAAATATACATATACACATATGTATGTACATATATATATATATATATATACAGTTTTGACTTTTACTTATTAGTCTTGTGACCTAAAAAAATGTACTCTTGCTTTCTTAGCCTCAATTTCTTAATAGAGTTCTCATTTTCTATTTTATTCATTAATTCAGTTTTTCATTAATTCATTAGAATTTTCATTAATTCATTTCATTAATTTCATTTCATTAATTTCATTTCATTAATTCATTCATTGATTCATTAGAATTTTCATTAATTCATTTCATTAATTTCATTTCATTAATTCATTAGAATTTATTAATTCAATTAATTCAGTTTATACCTATATTACAATGAAAAGTACAGCCACATTTCATACTTTCATGATTATTTATTGTCCACATCTAGGGGTTGGTTGTGATCCTTCCCAGAGAAGCTGGATGAGCACTTCCTTCGTGTTCTCACTGCATCTTGCTCCAAACAAAACTAACTCACCAGTATCTATGGAAGGAGCTGGTTCATATCTAGTGCCCTAACTTTTACAGCTAGGGTATGGGTCCCCATATTACAAAGCTCTGATAGCCAACAGAGCTTTCATTCATGAGATCATTGGGGGTATAGCAAACAGCAGCAGTTTTTAAACAGGAGCAGAGGAGCACCCTCCCTGTAGTGATAAACAAAGATCAGAGTAGAAATAAATGAATTTAAAACTAAAAGGACAATAGAAAAGATCAGTGAAACTAACAGTTTTTTGAAAATATAAACAAAGTTGACAAGTCTTATGCTAGATAAACTAATAAAACAAGAGAGTGATTCAAATAAATAAAATTAGAAATGGAAGAGGAGACATTATAGCTAATAACACAGAAATACTTACAACCATATCAAAGTACTATAAACAGTTATACACCAACAAATTTGATAACTCAGAATAAAGGTATAAATCCCTAAAACTGTTCATAACAAGACTGAATCATGAAGAAATAGAAAATCTCAACATATGAATTATGAATAAGCTAATTGAATCAGAACTCAAAAACTTCCAAATAAAGAAAGAGCAGATAGCTTCATTGATGAATTCTACCAAACATTTAAAGAGGAATTTGCCAGTTCTTCTCAAACTCTTCAAAAAATTGAAGAGGAGGAAATGCTTCCAAACTCATTTTACAAGGCCAGTATTACTGTCATTCCAAAGTCAGAGAAGGACAATACATGAAAAGAAAATTTCAGGCCAATATCCCTAATGAAGAAATACCCAACAAAATATTAACAAACCATATTCGACAGCACAATGAAGGGATCATGTGATACGATGAATTGGGACTTATTCAAGGAATGTAAAGATGGTTCAACATCAACAAATCAGTAAGTATGATAAATCACATTAACAAAGTGAAGAATAAAAATCCTATAATGATCTCAGTAGATGGAGAAAAGGCATTTGACAAATTTCAACATCTTTTCATGATAAAGCTTTTCAACCACAAAAATAAATAAATTTATTGGCTCATCTATCTGTCAAAAAATTTTCTCAGAAAACTGTGTATAGAAAGAAAGTACATGAACATAATAAAGGCATAATATGACAAATCTACAGCTAAAATCATAGTCAGTGGTAAAAAACTGAAAACTTTTCTTCTAAGATCAGGAACAAGACAAGGATGCCCATTCTTGACATTTTTATTCAACATAGTACTAAAAGTTCTAAACACAGCAAGTAGTCAAGAAGAAAAGGTATAAAAGACATCAAAACCAAAAAGAAATAAACATGTCTTTTTGTAGATGTCAATTATATAGAGAAGTCCCTAAAAACTCCATGAAAAAAGTGTTAGAACTAATAAAGAATTCAGTTAAGTTGCAGGATTTAAAAATCAATAAACCAAAATCACTTGTATTTCTATACACTAACAATGAACTATCATAAAGAGAAAATAAGAAAAAGTTCCACTTAGCATCAAAAAAGAATAATATACATAGGAGTAAATTTAATCACTGAGGTGACAGAACTGTAGACAGAAAAGTGTAAAATATTGATGAAAGAAATTGAAAAAGACAAAAATAAATGGAAAGACATTGTGTTCACGAATTGGAAGTATTAATATTGATAAAATGTCAGTATTCTCCAAAGTGATCTACAGATTCAATGCAGTGCATATCAAAATTCTAGTGGCATTTTAAACAGAAATTTGAAAAAAAAGTCTTAAAATTCATGTAGGTCCACAAAAGACCTCAAATAGCCAAAGTAATTTTGAGAAAGAGCAACAAAGCTGTGAACATCACACACTTGATTTCAAACTGTATTGTAAAGGTACGGTAATCAAAAACACTTGGCCTAAAAACACATATATAGATCGATGGAACAGAAGAGAACCCAAAAATAAATCCATGCCTATATGTTCAATTAATTTTCAACAAAGGAGTCAAAAGAATACAATATGGAAAAGACAGACTCTTTTACAAATCGTGTTTGGAAAACAGTTATGTATAAAACAATCAGACTGGATCCCAATCTTACACCATACACAAAAGTCAACTCAAAATGGTTTGAAGACTTGAACCTATGACCCACAACCATAATTTTTTAGAAGAATATAGGGGTAAGCCTCTTAACAATGGCCTTAGCAGTTATTTTTGGATTTGACAATGAAAACAAAGGCAACAAAATAAGCAAGTGGAACTATATCAAATTGAAACGTTTCTGGACATCAAAGGTAACCATCAACACAAAGAAAAGGCAACCTATGGAATGGGGGAAAACATTTGCAAACCACATGTCTGATAAGAGGTTATTATCCAAAATATACAAGTAACTTCATAGGAAATAAATAACCCAGTTAAAAATAGGCAAAGAACCTGAATAAACATTTTTTCCAAGTAACATATACAAATGGACAACATGTACATTAAAAGTTGCTAGATGTCTCTAATCGTCATGAAAAAACATATCAAAACCACAGTGAGATAGCACTTCGCACTTGTTAGGTTGTCTATTATTAAAAAGACAAGAGAAAGCAAGTGCTGGCAAGAATGTAGAGAAAAGGAACCTCTTGAGCACTGTTGATGGGAATGTAAACTGGTATAGCCACTTTGGAAAGCAGCATTGGCGTTTCCTAAAGAAATTAAAAATAGAACTGCCATATGATCCAGTAATCCCAGTTCTGGGAATATATCCACAGGAAATAAAAATAGGACATCAAAGATATATATGCACTCCCATGTTTATTGCAGCATTGCATCATTATTCACAATAGCCAATCTCAAGAAACAGCCTAAGTGTCCATCAATGGATCAGTGGATAAGAATATATGATATATCACATATATATCTTGTATATATGTGAATATATATACACACACACATATTCCATATATTATTAAGCCTTAAAAAGAAGGAAATCCTGCCATTTGTGATGGCATAGATGAACCTGGAAGGCATTATGCTAAGTGAAATATGATAAACAGGTAAAGACAAATACTTTCATGGTATTACTTATACATGGAACCAAAAAAAGACTCCTATGAAGAGTGGAATGGTGGTTGACAGGTCTGGAAGATGTGAGAAATAGGTAGAGGCTGTTAACAGGGTACAAACTTTCAGTTGTAAGATGAATAAGGTCTGACGATCTAATGTATAACCTTATGACTGTAGTTAATAATACTGTATTGTGTAATTGAAACTTGCTATTTGAATAGAATTTAGTGTTCTTACATAAAAAAAGGAGGCAAATACATGAAGTGATGGATGTGTTTATTAACTTGGTGGTGGGAATCCTTTCACAGTGCATACATAAATCATCATGTTGAACACTAAGTATCTTAAAATTTTACTTGTCATTTGTAACTCAGTAAAGCTGGAATAAAAAGATTATATATTGTCAATTTGTTATCACAGTCACTGTCACATAGTAAGACCTCATGGTTTTACTTAATAATTAACTCCTTTTAACAAAATAGTATAAGCAGAAGCTTCAAAGTTTACAGTTTTTTTTAAAGACTTTATAAAACATGTTATATTAAATGTTAAAAATATGTTTGAAACTGGTAAGGGTCAGAGCATATGTTTTTAAAAACTCCAATGGAAATCTTCCTTTCTTATAAGAAAAGAATAATTCTGCAATGTTAAGGATATGAATTATTTATTGGGATTAAACCTTGAAATTAAATAAATATGAATAGGAAGCTGGAGATGAATCAATTATTTAATTAAGTAATTAAAGTAAAAAATTATTTAATAATTAAGTAAAAAATAATTTTAGATTACTTTTTCCTATTAATTTTATTTTACTTGATTTTTTAAAATATTCAATAAGAACCCAGTTTAATATCTCAACTTTTTGTATTTTTCTTTTTATAGTCAAGTCATTTTCCATAAAACCACTTATTCCTATAAAACGGGTTACCAGGTGATGTGGGATAGAGTCAGTTGTCTTATCTGAATGGCTTACTGAGTACCAGCATTAGCAGGGAATCGATGTTTAATTTTAACCAGAAGACAGTATTGTACAGGGAACATTAGAAGAATACTTATAGAAGGACAAATCAGAGGTAAAGCTGTGTAGCAGTAGTATTCAAGACAAAAGACACAAGTGCTGGGTACATGGACCAATTCAAAGTTGAGGTTATAAAATAGCAAAAAGATTAAAATAATTTCTGTAGAGCATGTAAAGAATACAGCTTAAGCTCAAATATTTAAAAGGTGCATATTGTAGTTTCTCAATTTAAAAAAATATTTAGAACAGTTTTGCTATAATAATTTATGTATATATAGTCCTGAGTAGCAGTAGGAATAAAATGATCCCTTGTGGATACTGCTGTTTATGTAATTCCGTTTGAATATTCACATAAACTAGAAACAGTCTATTCGATGATCTGTGAAAAGGACATGTAAAGCAGGGGAAAAGGACTTGAACCAGATGGACTGGTTAACAATAGACCAGTTTACAAATTACCAAGGAAATAAAAACAAGAGGTAGGAAACCACAGCCTTGACAAGAACATTTCCCCTGACCTGATAGAAGCAGAGATAACTATGATTCTACATTTATTTATATTTATTTATTTATTTATTTGTGGTACATGGACGTCTCACTGTTGTGGCCTCTCCCGTTTCGGAGCACAGGCTCCAGACTTGCAGGCTCAGCGGCCATGGCTCATGGGCCTAGCCGCTCCGCGGCATGTGGGATCTTCCCGGACCGGGGCACGAACCCGTGTTCCCTGCATCGGCAGGCAGACTCTCAACCACTGCGCCACCAGGGAAGCCCTGATTCTATATTTCTAACAAACATAATCATTGTGTCCACTATAAGATGCAATTGTTCTTAGCCATGTGGAACCAAAATTAATTTCTAAATTATGAACGAACAGATTGTAATAAGCTTCCCCATCATTTAGGAGAAAGACCCAGATAATTGAGTTTATTGTTCCAATGTTTAGGGAAAATGTTTAAGGAATATAAATTTTGTGTTTTATAATGGAATGGCAGGTTTTAATGATCATGATTTTTCAAGAGTAAAGGAAAAACAGGGATGATGATGTCAGCGTCATGGTGGCATAAGATTATCTTCATTTTGTTCCCCCCATAACAACAAAAATTCAGTATCCTTCCATGAACAAAGTGCCTTTGAGGAAGCCATGTGATCAGTTCAATACACCAAGGGACCAGGAGAAGTCTTGTCTTCCCATGATTCAGGTAATAGGTAGACAGACCTTGGTCCTGGCTGTGGAAATTGTAGTGGCCTCTGAAACAGTTATGGGCCTTTTCAGCTGCAGTCCAGGAGCCACTGGAAAACACTGTCTTAGATAATTACCCATGGATGAGGGAGCCTTTGAGGATGTGTAGGTTTCCAAAGAAGTGCCAGTACCCTGGCCAAAATAAAATATGAGTTAGATGCATTAGAGTGGGTGAGAGGAACAGGTGGATTTTACCAACATTATCCCTCCCACAAGACAGCACAACTTAGGGCCATGAGATATCCTCCTTAGCATGTGATTTCTCTCAAAGGGAAAAGGAAGAGCATGTGAGTGAGCACCCAGCTTCTCCAGTTGTGTGAGACACTGACAAAGGGGCTCATTTCTCTGTTGATCCATTAAGAGTATTGAATCATGAGCATCATGAGTGGGGTCAGGAAGAGGCTAGGGGAGCGGCAGATAGGACTCTCAGAGGGTATTAAACACGTGGATACTATGTTGTGAACTCCATCAAGAAGTCTGCGCACAAACCACTAGGAATGCTTTACCTGCAGATCACTGCAACTGGCCTAGTGCTCCATGTGCCTCGCCCACATACACCCCCACCCTCTGACTGGCTCCCTGTGCATGCACCAGTGAGAACAGATTTTGACCCATGGCTAGTGAGCATGAGCAGAAAACTGGCCCAAATCTATAGACCAGGGAAAGACCAAAGACTTGAGCATTAGTATCATCTTTGGGAACAAAAGAGATACTGTCAGCACTCAGCATGTTATATAGCAGTATCCAGAGAAGTCATAAAAATTTGAGAATTCTTCGACAAGAAGGAGCGAGAATTGTGGAGCAGGTGTACCTACAGAAGGTCTGAGATAGCCTCAGAATATCTACTAGGGCTGATGGAAGGTATCTGCTACTTCAGATGTGAAGACAGCATTACAAAAATCTGGTTCATGTGAAAATTCAACATGATACCACCAAAGGGTTATAATAATCTTCCAGTAACTGAACCAAAGACATGGAGATCTTCAGTTTACCCAGTAAAGAATTCAAAACAGCTGTTTTAAGGAAAATCAGTGAAATACAAGAAAACATAGAAAGACAGTTCAGCAAAGTCAGGAAAACAGTACATGAATGGAATGAGAAGTTTAAGAAAGAGAAGTCATAATAAAAAGAACTAAACAGAAATTGTGGAGCTGAAGAATACAGTGATGAAGGGAGAAATAGACAACACTAGAATAATAGTAGGGAACTTCAATATCCCACTTTCAACAATGGATAGATTATCCAGACAGAAAATCAATAAGGAAATGTTGGAAATGAGCTAGACTAAATGGACCTAACAGATACATACAGAAAATTCCATCTGACAGCAGCATAATACACATTCTTCTCAAGTGCACTCGGAATATTCTGTAGAATAGATCTTAGGACAGTAGGTCACAAAACAACTCTAAGCAAATTTAAGAAGATTGAAATCATACCAAGTATCTTTACCAGTAACAGTGTTATGAAACTAGAAAGCAAAACAGGTGGAAGGCTGGAATCTTTAAAATTATATGAAAATTAAACAACACACACCTGAAGAAAAAATGGGTTAAAGAAAACAAAAAATACCTTGAAACAAATGAAAATGGAAACGTAACATACCAACACCTATGGGATGCTGCAAAAGCAGCATTCTTAGAACAAGAAGTTTTATAGTGATAAATTCCTATATAACAAAGGAAAAAAGATCTCAGACTAAAACAGCCTAACTTTATACCTCAAGGAACTAGAAAAAGAGAAACAAATTAAGCCCAAAATTAGCAGAAAAGGGAAATAACAAAGATCAGAGCAGAAATAAATGAAATAGATATCAGAAGAGATCAACAGTTTTGAAAAGATAACTACAAAATTGACAAACCTTTAACTAAGAAAAACAGAAGACTCAAAAAAAAATGAAAGAGTAGACATTACAAATGATACCACAGAAATACAAAGGATCATAAGAAACTACTAAGAACAGTTATATGCCAACAGTTTGGATAACCTAAAATAATGCATAAGTTCCTAGAAACATAGAACCTACCAAGATTGAATCATAAAGGAATAGAAAATCTGAATAGACCAGTAACTAGTAGGGAGATTGAATCAGTAATCAAAATTATATCAACAAAGAAAATCCCAGGGCCAGATGATTCTCTGGTGAATTCTACCAAACAATTAAAGAAAAATTAATGCCAGTCTTTCTCAAACTCTTCCAAAAAATTGAAGAGCACTTCCAAATTCATTTTATGAGACCATAATTATGTTGCCACCAAAGCTAGATAATGACACAGAGAAAAATGAAAACTATAGACCAATATTCAGATGAATATAGATGTATCAATAAAACTTCTCAACACAGTATTAACAAACCAAATTCAAAAGCACATTGAAAGGATCATATACCATAATGAAGCAGGGTTTAACCCTGGCATTCAAGGATTGTTCAACATACAAAATCAATAAATGTTACACACTACTTTCCTAGGATATAAGATAAAAAATCATGATTCTCTCAGTATATGCAGAGAAAGCATTTGACAAAATATATTGTTTCGTGATAAAAATGATCAAAAATTTGGTATAGAAGGAACATGTCTCAACATAATAAGGCCATGTATGACAAACCCACAGCTAACATCATACACAGTGGTGAAAGAAAGCTTTTCCTTATTCACTGTGGTACTGGAAGTCCTAGCCAGAGTAATTAGGTAAGAAAAAGAAATAAGAGGCACCCAAATCAGAAATTAAGAAACAAAATTGTCTTTGTTTGTGGATGGCATGATCTTATATATTTAAAATCCTAAAGGCCCCATTAAAAAAAAACTGTTAAAAGTAATCAACAAATTCAGTAAAGTTGTCAGATATAAAATCAGCCAACAGTCACTTGTGTTCTGATACACTAACAATGAGCTAACTGAAAAATAAATAAATAAAATAATCCCATTTGCAATAGAATCAAAAACAGTAAAATTCTTAGGAATACATTTTTAACCAAGTAGGTGAAAGAACTGTACACTGAAAACCAAGATTTAATGAAAGAAATTGAGGAAGGCACAAATAAATTGAAAGATATTCCATGTTTATGGATTGGTAGAATATTATTAAACTGTTCACACTACCCAAAGCTATCAATGGATTCAGTGTAATCCCTGTGAAAATTCTAACAGCTTTTTCACAGAAATAGAAAAAAATAACCCTAAAGTTTGTTTGGAACCATGAAAGTCTTTGAATATCCAAAGCAATCTTGAGAAAGAAAACAAAGCTAGATGCATCACATTTATGATTTCAAACTATGCTACAAAGCTATAGTAATCAAAACAGTAGGGACTATTATTAAAAATAGACACATAGATCAATGGAACAGAATTGAGAGCCCAGAAATAAATGCTCCCATTTATGGTCAACAATTACTTCACTAGGGAGCTAAGAATACTCAATGGAAAAGGATAGTCTCTTCAAAAAGTTGTGTTTGGAAAACTGGATAACTACATGGAAAAGAATGAAATTGGACTCTTATACAACTCACATAAATTAACTCAAAATGGAATAAGGCCTGAAAACATAAAACTAGAAGAAAACATACAACTCCTAGAAGAAAATATAGGGAAATAGTTCCTTGACATTGGATCCACTTATATGTGGTATCTGAAAAAGCTGAAATTGTAGAAATGGAAACTAGAATGTTGGTTTTTAGGGGCTTAGAGTAATGGGGGAGATGTTGGCTAAAGAATATAGACATCTAGTTATAAGATGAATAAGTTCTGGTGATTTAATATATGCCATGGTGATTATATGTAATAAGACTGTATTATGAACCTGAAAGTTGCTAAGAGACTTATATGTTCCTACCACATACACACACACACACACACACACACACACACACACATACACACACACACACACAATGGTAATTATGTTATGAGATGGAGGTGTAAGCTAACAGCATTGTAGTAGTCATTTTGCAATCCATAAGGTATCAAATCAACACTTTGTACACAAACGTAAGCAGTGCTACAGGTCAATTATATCTCAATAAATCTGGAAAAATGTATAATAAATATGCTTATCAAAAAAAAGTGAAAGAACAGGAAAGCTTCTAGAAAAAGAAAATTTCATTAAAAAATTTTTTTTTTATTGGAATGAGTTGATTTACAATGTTGTGTTAGTTTCTGCTGTAGAGCAAAGTGAATCAGTTATACATATACATATATCAATTCTTTTTCCTTTTAGATTCTTTCTCCATATAAGTCATTACAGAGTATTGAGTACAGTTCCCTGTTCAATACAGTAGATCCTTATTAGTTATCTATTTTATACGTAGTAGTGTGTATAAGTCAATTCCAATCTCGCAGTTTATCCCCCTGCCTCCCCTTACCCTCTGGCAACCATAAGTTTATTTTCTACATCTGTAACTCTATTTCTGTTTTGTAGATGAGTTCATTTGTACCCTTTTTTTAGATTCCACATGTCAGCAATATCATATGATATTTATCTTTCTCTATCTGACTTACTTCACTCAGTATGAGAATCTGTATGTCCATCCATGTTGCTGCAAATGCATGTTTCTTTCTTTTTTATGGCTGAATAATATTCCATGTTATATATGTACCACATCTTCTTTATCCATTCCTCTGTTGATGGACATTTAGGTTGCTTCCCTGTCCTGGCTATTGTAAATAGTGCTACAATGAATATTGTGGTGCATGTATATTTTTGAATTATGGTTTCTCCAGATATATGCCCAGGAGTGGGAATGCTGGATCATATGGTAGCTCTATTTTTAGTTTTCTAAGGAACTTCCATACTGTTCTCCATAGTGGCTGTACCAATTTACATTCCCACCAACAGTGTAGGAGGATTCCCTTTTTCCCACACCCTCTCCAGGATTTATTGTTTGTAGATTTTTCTGATGATGGCCATTCTGACCAGTGTAAGGTGATATCTCATTTTAGTTTTGATTTGCAATTTTAAATAATTAGTGATGTTGAGCATCTTTCCATGTGCTTTTTGGCCATCCATATGTCTTCTTTGGAGAAATGTTTATTTAGATCATCCACCCATTTTTTTTTTTTTAAAGGGCTTCAAATGCTTGGCTTTTATTTATTTATTTATTTATTTATGGCTGTGTTGGGTCTTCATTTCTGTGCAAGGGCTTTCTCTAGTTGTGGCAAGCGAGGGCCACTCTTCATCGCGATGCACAGGCCTCTCACTATCACGGCCTCTCTTGTTGCAGAGCACAGGCTCCAGATGCACAGGCTCAGTAGTTGTGGCTCACGGGCCTAGTTGCTCTGCGGCATGTGGGATCTTCCCAGACCACGGCTCAAGCCCTTGTCCCCTGCATTAGCAGGCAGATTCTCAACCACTGCACCACCAGGGAAGCCCCACCCATTTTTCAATTGGGTTATTTATTTTTTTGATACTGAGGTGCATGAGCTGTTTGTTAATTTTGGAGATTAATCTCCTGTTGGTTGCTTCATGTGCAAATATTTTCTTCTGTTCTGAGGGTTGTCTTTTCATTTTGTTTATGGTTTCCTTTGCTGTGCAAAAGTTTTTAAGTTTAATTAGGCCCCATTTGTTTATTTTTGTTTTTATTTTCATTACTCTAGGAGGTGTATTAAAAAAGAGCTTGCTGCAATTTATGTCAAAGAGTGTTCTGCCTATGTTTTTCTCTAAGAGTTTTGTAGTAACCAGACTTACATTTATTGATAGGTCTTTAATTCATTTTGAGTTTATTTTTGTGTGTGGTGTCAGAGAATGTTCTAATTTCATTCTTTTACATGTAGCTGTCCACTTTTCCCAGCACCACTTATTGAAGAGACTGTCTTTTCTCCATTGTATATTCTTGCCTCCTTTGTCATAGATTAATTAACCATAGGTGTTTGGGTGTATCTCTGGACTTTCTATCCTGTTCCATTGATCCATATTTCTGTTTTTGCACCAGTACCATACTGTCTTGATTACTGTAGCTTTGTATTGTAGTCTGAAATCAGGAAGCCTGATTCCTGCAGCTCCATTTTTCTTTCTCAAGATTGTTTTGGCTATTCATGGTCTTTTGTGTTTCCATACAAATTGTAAAATTTTTTGTTCTAATTATGTGAAAAATGCCATTGGCAATTTGATAGGGATTGCATTGAATCTGTAGATTGCTTTGGGAAGTGTAGTCATTTTAACAGTATTATTTTTCCAGTCCAAAAACATGGTATATCTCTCCATCTGTTTGTGTCATCTTTGATTTCTTTCATTAGTGTTTTATAGTTTTCTGCATACAGGTCTTTTGCCTCCTTAAGTAGGTTTATTACTAGGTATTTTATTCTTTTTGATGCAGCGGTAAATGGGATTGTTGCCTTAATTTCTATTTCTGATCTTTTGTTTTTAGTGTATAGCAATGCAAGGATTAATTTTGTATCCTGCAACTTTACCAAATTCATTGGTGAGCTCTAGTAGTTTTCTCATTGCATCTTTAGGATTTTCTATGTATAGTATGTCATCTGCAAACTGACAGTTTTACTTCTACTTTTCCAATTTGGATGTCTTTTATTTATTTTTCTTCTCTGATTGCTGTGGCTAGGACTTCTGAAACTATGTTGAATAATAGTGGTGAGAGTGTACATCCTTGTTTTGTTCCTTAGAGGAAATTCTTTCAGGTTTTTATCATTGAGAATGATGTTTGCTGTGGGTTTGTCATATATGGCTCTCATTATTTTGAGGTAGATTCCCTCTGTGCCCACTTTCTGGAGAGTTTTTATCATAAATGGGTGCTGAATTTTGTTAAAAGCATTTCCTGCATCTATAGAGATGATCATATGATTTTTATTCTTCAATTTGTTAATGTCATGTATCACGTTGATTGATTTGCCTATATTGAAGAATCCTTGAATCCCTGGGATAAATCCCGCTTGATTGTGGTGTATGACCCTTTTAATGTGTTGTTGGATTTGGTTTGATAGTGTTTTGTTGAGGATTTTGGGGTCTATGTTCATCAGTGACAGTGGCCTGTAATTTTCTTTTTTTGTGTTACCTTTGTCTGGTTTTGGTATCAGGATGATGGTGGCCTCATAGAATGAGCTTGGAAATATTCCTTCCTCTGCAGTTTTTAGATTTTTTTTTTTTTTTTTTGCGGTATGCAGGCCTCTCACTGCTGTGGCCTCTCCCGTTGCGGAGCACAGGCTCCGGATGCATAGGCTCAGTGTCCATGGCTCACAGGCCCAGCCGCTCCACGGCATGTGGAATCTTCCCAGACCGGGGCACGAACCTGTGTCCCCTGCATTGGCAGGTGGACTCTCAACCACTGCGCCACCAGGGAAGCCCCCTCTGCAGCTTTTTGGAAGAGTTTCAGAAGGAAGAATTTCTTCTCTAAATGTTTGATAGAATTTGCCTTTGAAGCCATGTGGTCCTGGACTTTTGTTTATTGGAAGATTTTTAATCGCAGTTTCAATTTTGGTACTTGTTATTTGTCTGTTCATATTTTCTATTTCTTCCTGGTTAAGTCTTGCAAGTTTGTACCTCTCTAAGAATTTGTCCACTTCTTCTAGGTTGTCCATTTTATTAGTGTATATTTGCTTGTAGTAGTCTCTTATGATCCTTTGTATATCTATGGTGTCCATTCTAACTTCTCCTTTTTCATTTCTAATTTTCTTGATTTGAAGCCTTTCCCTTTTTTCTTCATGAGTCTGGCTAAAGGTTTATCAATTTCATTTATCTTCTCAAAGAACCAGCTGTTAGTTTCATTAATCTTCGCTATTGTTTTGTTCGTCTCTATTTTATTTATTTCTGCCCTGATCGTTATGATTTCTTTTCTTTTACTAACTTGGGGTTTTGTTTGTTCTTCTTTCTCTAATTGCTTTAGGTGTAAGGTTATGCTTTTTATTTGAGACTTTTCTTGTTTCTTGAGGTAGGATTTTATTGCTATAAAACCTCCCTCTTAGAACTGCTTTTTCTGTGTCCCATAGGTTTGGGGTTGTCATGTTTTCATTGTCATTTGTCTCTAGGAATTTTTTGATTTCCTCTTTAGTGATCCATTGGTTATTTAGTAATGTATTGTTTAGCCTCCATGTGTTTGTGTTTTTTAATTTTTTCCTGTAATTGATTTTTAATCTCATAGCTTTGTGGTTGGAAACAGTGCTTGATATGATTTCAGTTTTCTTAAATTTACTGAGGTTTTATTTGTGTCCCAGTATGTGATCTATCGTGGAGAATGTTCTGTGTACACTTGAGAAGAAAGCATATTCCACTGCTTTCAGATGGAATGTCTTATAAATATCAATTAAGTGCATCTGGTCTAATGTGTCACTTAAGGCTTGTGTTTCCTTATTAATTTTCTGTCTGAATAATCTTTCCATTGATTTAAGTGGCATGTTAAATTCCCCGACTATTGTGTTACTGTTGATTTCCCTTTTTATGACTGTTAGCATTTGCCTTATGTATTGAGGTGCTCCTATGTTGGTGCATATATATTTATAATTGTTATATCTTCTTCTTGGATTGATCCCTTGATCATTATGTAGTGTCCTTGTCTCTTATAACAGTCTTTATTTTAAAGTCTATTTTGTCTGATATGAGTATTGCTACTGCAGGTTTCTTTTGATTTCCATTTGCATGGAATATCTTTTTCCATCCCCTCATTTTCAGTCTGTATGTGTCCTTAGGCTTGAATTGGATCTCTTGTACACAGCATATATATGGGTCTTGTCTTTGTATACATTCAGACAATCTGTGTCTTTTGGTTGGAGCATTTAATCCATTTACATTTAAGGTAATTATCGATATGTGTTTCTATTGCCATTTTCTTAATTGTTTTGGGCTTATATTGTAGGTCGTTTTTCTTCCCTTCCTTTTTTGTTCTCTTGTGTTTTGATGACCATCTTTAGTGATGTGTGGGTTGCTTTTACTTTTCTGTGTGTGTATCTACTATTTTTTGGTTTGCATTTCCCATGAGTTTTTGATAAAGAAGTCTATATATACACAAGGTTGTTTTAAGTTTCTGGTCTCTTAATATCAAATACAATTGCCATTTCCTGCATTTGTACTCTCCTCTTCTTATGGTTGCTGGTTTCAATATCATGTTTGTGTATGAATGATTTCTTGCTTTTACTGTATGGTTTGCCTTTAACACTAAGCTTTCCCATTTGTGATTTTCTTGTTTCTAATTGTGGCCTCTCTTCCCCCCCCCCCCGCCCCCCTACCTAGAAACGTTCCTTTAGCATTTGCTGTAAAGCTGGTTTGGTGGTGCTGAATTCTCTGAGCTTTTGTTTGTCTGTAAAGCTTTTCATTTCTCCATTGAATGTGAATGAGAGCCTTGCTAGGTAGTATTTTTGGTTGTAGGTATTTCCTTTTCATCCCTTTAAACATATCCTGCCACTCCCTTCTGGCCTGCAGAGTTTCTGCTGAAAAATCAGCTGATAACCTTACGGGGATTCCCTTATATGTTATTTGTTGCTTTTCCTTTCCTGCTTGTAATATTTTTTCTTTGGATTTAATTTTTGTTAGTTTGATTAATATGTGTCTCAGCATATTTCTCCTTGGGTTTTTCCTGTATGGGACTCTCTGAACTTTCTGGACTTGGGTGACTATTTCCTTTTACATGTTAGGGAAGCTTTCAACTATAATTCCTTCAAATATTTTTTCAGGCCCTTTCTCTCTTCTCGTTCTAGGACTCCTATAATGCGAATGTTGGTGTGTTTAATGTTGTCCCAGAGGTCTCTGAGACTGTCCTTATTTCTTTTCATTCTTTTTTCTTTACTCTGTTCCATGGCAGTGATTTCCACCATTCTGTTTTCCAGCTCACTTATCTGTTCTTCTGCCTCAGTTATTCTGCTGTTGATTCCTTCTAGTGTATTTTTCATTTCAGTTATTTTACTGTTCATCATTGTTTGTACTTCATTTCTCCTAGGTCCTTATTAAACATTTCTTATATATTCTGGAACCACACCTCCATTCTTTTTCCAAGATCTTGGATCGTGTTTACTGTCGTTACTCTGAATTCTTTTTCAGGTAGATTGCCTATCTCCTCTTCTTTTAATTGTTCTTATAGGATTTTATCTTGCTCCTTCGTCTGCAACTTATTTCTCTGTTTTCTCATTTTGTCTAACTTACTGTTTTTGTGGTCTCCTTTCTGTAGGCTGAGGGACCATAGGTCCTCTTGCTTCTGGTGTCTGTCGCCTGGTGGGTGAGTTTGGTCCAGAGGCTTGTTCCATTATCCCCTTGATAGGTGGTTTGACTGGTGGTGTGGTGACCAAAGCCTGCCCTGGATATTGAGCAGGGCCTTCCCTTTGCTCTCTGGTTGTCACTGCCCTGTCAGAGACAGGGTCTGCTCCCTACTTGTTGGAGTAGAGGTCCCCAGATCTTTTCTTAGCTGTGTTTCTGGTCTGTGGTGCGGGGTAGGTGGGAATGGAGCACTTCCACTGGTGAAGCCACTGAGTATTCCTCCTCTGGAGCTGTTACTTGTGAATGTTCTCTTTTTGTTCCCTTTCACCATCGTGCAGGCTCACATAGTACACTGTTGTTGGCACTGCTCTCGGTCCTATCTTAACTGTGGGTATGCTGGCAGTTGGCCCTGGTGACTCTCAGGTGTTATTTTCACCAGGCTACCAGCACAGATCCACTGAAGTCAGGTCCCAGGTCTGCAGTAGTTGTATCCCTGGACCTGCTCTGGGAGCTATGGAGGCAGCTCAGACTCTCCCTGTCCCAACCCCCATGCGTACATGACCACAGAGCTCACAGCTGCTAAAGTCAGACCCATCTCAGCTGCAGGTGCACTTGTAGTCTGTTCAGGTGTTCTGAAGCTGTCAGTGGATGTGTAAACCTGTGGTTCACACGACCATGAGGAGAGATTTCAGCTCTTCTTCCTTAGTCACATGGCCCCTGGGGCTCTGCTTTGGTTTTAGCCCCACCTCCCTCTGTATGTGTACCTCCCACTGGAGTCTGCTCCAGAGGTTGCCAGAGCACACGAGCCCATCAGGTGGGAGGGGGCTAAGGCTGCAATTAGAGCAAGCAGGCTTCCCAGGTGGTAGGGTCCCAGGGTGACTATCCAGATGCGCAAGCCCATCAGGTGGGAAGGAGCTGAGGCAGTGATTGGGGCAAGTGGGCCGCCCAGGTGGGAGGGTGCGGGGTAGCAATTGGAATGCATGAGCCCATCAAGCAGGAGGGAGCCAAGGCAGCAGCGGGTCACAAGGGTGTGGTAGGGGCAATGGTGGGGGTGTGAGCTTGCTCCGGCAGGACACCTCCTCCAGTGCCCTTGGAGGCAGGGGCTGGCATGTGAGGAGAGAGGCTACAATGACGGCCTGCCCTTTGAGCTTCACTCAGCAATGGTGCTTCACTTCTATAGTGGTTCAGGCTTCCTCCAGGACCATTCCTGGTTGTGGAGCTCCTCACTCCCATCCCTTCAGGCTGTCTCCTCACAGCCAACAGCAGTCCCCTCTCTGGGTCTGCTCTCCAAAACCGCACGTTCTAACACCCAGCCCCTGTGCGCACCGGTGGTCACCCATCTCAGGCTGGGGTATGCAATGCTGTGGCACGGACCATCTTTGTAGGTCTCACTCTGTCCTGCCTGCCACATACCAGTTGCTGTGCTCTCCTCCGAGCCCACAAGGCTCCCCTTCTGTCCCAGCTGATCTTCCTGCCATTGAGGGGGCTTCCCCAGATGTGGGAACCTCTCCTCACCTTCAGCTTCCCACCAGGGGAGGAGGTCCTGTCCTGCTTCCTCTTCTCTTCCTTTTCCCTTATTTCTTTTGTCCTATCCAGTTACGTGGGGATCTTTCTTGTCCTTTTAGATGTCCGAGGTCTTCTGGTAGTGTTCAGCAGGTGCTCTGTGAGAATTGTTCCATTTGTAGATATATTCCTGATGCATTTGTGGGGACAGATGAACGCCACATCCTCCTACTCCTCTGCGACCTTGAGGATCCCCTCATTAAATTTAATGTGTTATTCTTAACCAAAATTGGCCATTATAAACAGATTTTTCAATCTTCCCGTATAGGTGAGGGAATTTTCCCATCTTTCCAGCTCATTTTATTTCAGAATATTTGTCAAACCTTAATGGCCTTAAGTTTCTAGAAGAAATTGCTATATATATAGAATATTATATAGACATAACCAGCAGAGATTTGTTCATTGGATTTTGATGTGCTGTAATTAGAGAATCCTGTAAATACTAAGGGCTAAGCTTAAGACAAATTAAGGTATACTAGAAGAAATTGCTATATATATAGAATATTATATAGACATAACCAGCAGAGATTTGTTCATTGGATTTTGATGTGCTGTAATTAGAGAATCCTGTAAATACTAAGGGCTAAGCTTAAGACAAATTAAGGTATACTAAATATTTCCATGAAACTTGGTGACCTGAGGGAGTACTTGTTTTAGAAATATTTACCTGTCTTAGTAATAAACATCATTTAAGAAAATTTGGTTATTTGATAAATGTATTTCTGTCTTGACAGGATTAGCAAAAAGAAAAAGAAGAAAAGGACAATTTTGACTTACTGATACACCTTCTTAATGTCATGGACCAAAGTTGATGGGTTAGGGTATTTTCATAGGGTAACATTTATTTTAATACCTAAGGCAGGATCACTACAGATTTCTTAATATGATGTCCCATGACAAACATTATTACAAAATTCAGAACATATTTATACACAGTCTCATATGGGTGGTTTATGTTGATTTAAATTTCAGCACGACATCAGAAGAAATGTTTTCAAAATTAAGTGCACATGCCAGGGAAATAGCAGCAACCACTGAATATTAGACCCCTCCCAGGTAGAAAGATAGAATGTGCATTGGAATATACAAGCCTCTAGTCCAGGAAAGAGGTCTTAGTGGAGGTTTATAAGAGATGAGTTCTGAGAGCCAAACTTGGGCATGCTAATGATTATAATAACAAGTGATTATTGCTGTGCTTTGCATTTTACTTTATAAATTATTCTATTTATATTCAATACACTTTTAGTATGAAAATTTGCAGGGTTCACTATATTTACTGTATTTTATTGCTATCGCTTTCTGGAAAATCACTTTTGATGAAATTATTGTTTCTGTTTTTAGTTTTACCTTTTAAAATAAAAAGTATGTTAAATGTGTTCATTTTAATGACAAAATTAAAGTAAAATTACTATATTTCTTTTGAAATTATCAAGGAGTGAAAAATGTCTTCATAGTTCATCATTTGTAGTTTGCCTCATATAGGCCCTGTGGCATAGACATTTATTAGTTTTAAAACCTTTTGTTATATTTATTATGTGACTTTTATAATAGGTGACTATATCATGAAGCTATTACCGTTTCCAGAATCCTCAGGGATGTTCCATCTCATGTCAGTGATCAGAAGTTAAATGTTTTTAATGGAATGTTAGTATTTAGTTTATGTTGTTTCCTTTTCTGTGTGTGATTAATTTTACTCTGCCTATCCTAATGTAAATAATAACAACAAATCCAAAAGGAAGTAAAGTCAGTCCTACAGAAGGAAAATAAAGTCTTTTGAAACCTGCTTCCTTGGAAGGAATGTGCTCCTTAAAAAAGAGTTACTTCAGGAAGTTTGGCCTATAGTTTTGGAATGTTAAAAGAAAAAAATCAGTCTTTCAAGGCCTTAGAAATAGCATTTTAAATAAAAGCAGCTAATTTTACAAACCCCTAAAAGGTACTAACATTGTACTACACTGTTCATAGACAGGCTTTCATTTAATCTTTATAACACCCTGTACTATAGATATTTCGAAATAGGCCAGTAACTCAAAGCTTTTTCATGAAGAAATTCAAAGTAATTAAATTTAAAATACAGACACTAGCACTTTATATTTTAATTTTCAGCATGGTAATTGGTTAGTGTTATTATTTACAAAAAATGTATTATTTAAATACGTTAATATAAGTGTTTTATAGAGGAGCCTAAATATATTCTTTGAGCATTCAGGCCATACATTTTATTAGAAGTAGATTATAAAATATATTTTAATTAAAAAAATGAAAACTCAATAATTGAACTATTTGCAGTAAATGATATATTTCTGTTTATATAGATGGTTCCAAAAAATCCATGATTTATCATTTCCAAATTAAATGCTTTTTTTTAATTAAATGCTTTTTAAGTTGAACTAAAATATTTTATTTTCCAGCATTAGATAGTCATTATTTTAGTTTTAGAAAGACTTGATTTGTAAGTATGAGTAAATAGACCTAGGGAGTTGTGTCAGAAAAACCAATGGAAGTAATGGGAGAAATAAAGAGTTATCAGATATGATAGTATTCTTTTTAAAAATTGTATGGTCCTAAGAAATGGGATTCACATGAAATTCAGAGACCTCTAGAATTAAACAAGGAAGGTTATTAACATATCTAAGGACCAGATGAATTAGAAATGTAATTAGGTAATATAGAAAACTAGGTTATTGCAGATTTCATTTGGCAAATGAAGAATTAGGTAAGGTATAACTTGAATATAAGATTTTGGACTATAGAATTATCTCCTTTAGGTTATGAAATCAGTGATAAGGAATGAAAAAAATATAGCGTTCAGATATCCAACCAGAATAGCCTAAGGAATGCAGGCCGCAGCGTAGATTTTTAGGCAACCTCAATCAATATCCATCAGGCCCAAAATGTTTGGAATAATGTAATTATTTCCTTAGTGTGCTAACATCTTTTCAACCCAGGAAGATATGTAACTAGGTATAGAAATTTCTAAGAAAGCCACAATACCTGTTAATATTATTGTGTTAAGAAACATTTTCAATAATTTTAACTTTATTATAAAAAATTTTAACAGTCTGTACTTGGTTGTGATTCTTTCACTTAACACCCAAGAGAAATTAGTGTATGAAAATATTCATAGCAGTTTTATTAGTAATGGAAAAAACTAGAAGTATGTCCATCAAGATAAAAAAAAGAAAATTTGTGGTAAATCCATATTGTAAAAAAAATTAATAAACAGAAACCTCAATTAAATAGATTTGGGAAACCAGAAGGAGGAGCTCTTATGCCCTGTAATGATAGCAGAGGCCAACAGGAAGAAGAAAGACTCCTCTTCTTTCCTGGCAAGAACACAGCCAGTGAAAAGCCATGGGCTCTTTGTTTGCTCTAACCCTCCCAACTTCCTTTTCCTCTCCATAAAAGTGTTTCTTCTCTTGCCTTCTGGGGGCTTGTCATGGTTGCAATTGCATGGTTGCAATTGCAATTATCCACTGATTCCAAATAAACCCATCTTTGCTGGAGAAATATCCGGCAGTCTGTTGTTTCAGGTCAACATTTTGTAGCTCATACGAGGACCAGAGAAGACTTATGATAGCTCTGGGGCTGGTGAGCAAACAGGAGTGGTACCCACAATAGACCCCATTGTTGCTATGTTCTTCTTCTGGATCTGAGTTCCCACCCTATCTGGCTTTGAAACTCTCCATTTAAAGGTTTTATCTCTCATTTAAAGGTTTTGTCTTTCTGGTAAAGGCCTCGATCTGTATGCAAGTACTCACTTCAGTCTGATTTTGAGATCAGACTTTCACTGAAACTGGCTAGCCTTTAGTCTTTTCCCTGGAACAGGTACTGCTTCTCCTGAAGTCTGTTACTTTGGAAACATGGGTTGTTTCTCTGAAACAGTGCAGGATTTTTCAGCTTTTGGCCTGTACTTTTGGAAGAGCTATTCTCTGAAAACTGAGTGAAAAATCCTTTGGCCTAACTCCTTTGGGACCAAGCTGTTTCCTTTGAATTGACTGGGATTGGCTTGCAAGCTGTTTGAATTGAACCATTTGTCACTTGTGCTGTAAGCTGTTTGAAAATTGTTATTTTCTCTAGAGGAAAACCCTGCAGGAAATAGGATCCCAGTTGTCTAAGTATTTTGACCCCCCACCCCTGCCGGGGCTCTCGCCAATTTTGTTTAAAAACTACAGTCCTTCCTCATGAACATTTCTAAATAAATGTACCACCTGACCAAAAGCAATTTAAAATATTAGTGGCCATTATGGGGAACTTTTGAAATCCCCAAACTTAATTTTCTTAAAACTGAATTGGACTACAATAGCTAAAAAAAATTCTAGAACTGAGTGGTATATTTTGATTGATATTTTGAGGTTTCCAAATGTTATCAGGAATCTAAAATTGCCTCTCTGTAAAATAAGATTTAAGGTTAACTGAGGTAAATAAATGATTAAGAAAGATAAAATGGGAATTCCCTAGTGGTCCAGTGGTTAGGACTCTGTACTTCCGCTGCAGGGGGCATGGGTTCGATCCCCGGTTGGGGAACTAAGATCCTGCAAGCTGCACAGTGCGGCCAAAAAAGAAAAGATAAAATGGCTCCCCAGGCTCTTCCTTGACTTCTGTATGTCAGGCTCCACCTCCAGCACCATTTTCTTCCTTCCTTTCTATACTGTTTACGCCTCCACCATACTCTCAAATCCCCTATACTAATTCTCCCACCACACTTCCCCTTTTCTCTGAAGCTCTCCCCATTCTCTTTTCCTTTGAACTTGTCAGAACTGGCCCCTTTAAAATTAAGCCTTCTGAGGATCCAGAGGCTACACTTTTTTTTTTTTTTTTTTTTTTTTTTTATGAGGTACATGGGCCTCTCACTGTTGTGGCCTCTCCCGTTGCGGAGCACAGGCTCCAGACGCGCAGGCTCAGTGGCCATGGCTCACGGGCCCAGCCGCTCCGCGGCATGTGGGATCTTCCCGGACCGGGGCACGAACCCATGTCCCCCGCATCGGCAGGCGGACTCCTAACCACTGCGCCACCAGGGAAGCCCAGGCTACACTTTTAATTTCTTATTTTCCTTGGACTAAAACTGAATTGCAAACCATAGACAAAAATTTCCCAAAGTAACTGAAGATCCTCATAGATTTGCTGAGGAATTTAATGTAGTCATTCAAATTTTCAGTCTGGTTTCTCTGACTTATATCAGCTAGTTCACATGCTTGTCAGTGAAGATCAGGCCCTACATTGGATGAAAACCACTAAGTGAGAAAGGCCTGAAAGGTCTCTAGAATTACAAATGGGAGACCAGCCCACTAATTTATTATGTGATCAGGCTTGGGCAATTACTAGGCAACTTTATCAAGCAATGCCTAGGGCTTTTCAAAAGGCTTTTGATTGGAACAAAATTCAGGCTTGCACCCAGAAATCTGACAAACCTGTTCATGATTATTACAATAGACTTCAGATTATTTTTTTAAAATATTCTGGTCTTCTGTATTTTGATTCCACCTAGGTAGCTTCAAACCCTCTGTTTATTAATGGGCTGAACTGAGACCTTTCCCTTCTAGTAAAAAGGTTCAGGATGTAAGGGGAAACTATTTCCACTCCAGATTTAGTTCATTTGGCAAACCACCTCTCTCCTACTCCAGATGAGTCACCTCCAAGGAAGACTGCCAAGATTCTTAATCTTTAACTCCAGCAAATAGGCTCCTAAACAAAATCCAAACCTTCCTACTTTCTGCTATCATTGCAAAGAAGCAGCACACTGGAAGAGAGATTGTTAAAAGTTTGAGCACTTTATTCATCTTTAGCTTTACATGCACCCTTTCCAATGTCCTCCCAATTTTTAATGACAAGGCTCCCAGGAATTACAGGGGCTCTTCCAAACCTTTCTTAATCAGCTTGGATAAGCATTTCTTGAGATGTTAGTAGAAATAATCAATAAACAATCTATAGTAGGAATGAAAGAGAGTTTTATTAGAGCCACAATGAGGAGTATAGCCTGGGAGACTCACAGATTCAAAAAGCACTTGAATTGTATTCTGTTAGACTGCAAAATGGGTGAGGCTTATATAAGCAAAAACTGTAAAATTATTTAAGTCGTTTGTCAAGAATTATAATTTGAGCAGGGAAGAAGTATGGGTGCTTGTTAAGCAAGAATTGTTTGGGGTCTGAAATGATTGTATAGTTATAAGAAGAGACTTGAGACCATAAGGTTGCCCCTAGCAGCTGGCAGCAGATACTGTTTAGAGAATGGCTTGTGGTGTCCTTGAGTTTGATATAGTTCAGAAAATTCAAGTTCTCCGTGATGCACAAATGTGTCTGAAACCACATCTGCAATCGCTGCCAGGCTCCATTTTTGAAAACCTGAACCACAGTTACTCCACTTTGACTTTTAAATGCATTATTTTCTTTGATGGTTGAAGCAGATGTACAATGCACATTTGATTAGACAACAAAACAGGCTGTTCTATTTTGCATAAAATTCACTCCAAATCATGTATAAGTGAGAATGACTTCCCCCATACCTCAATAGGTGAAAATTTCTTCTATTACTATGAATCTCTTCAAGTCCTTATTGACACTGGAGCCACACTCTCAGTGCTTAACCCCACTACTATAAAATGGCTCCTGCCTTTTTACTAAAACAGTTCAAATAGTGGAGATTTCTCATGAACCTCAAGAGGTTTCTGCCTCTGAACCTGTTTACTTTTGTTTCGGCCCTCTGAGAGATATCTACCCTTTTCTCTTTGATACCTCTACCCCTATCCATTTATCAGGCTGAGACTTCTTAGAGTAGCATCATGCTAAAATGTCTTCCAAAAGGGAAAATAATTCTAGATATTGACTGTAATTATCAAAATAACTCACCAGGTGAATTAAGGTACCCCTTGAAATCTTTTATTCTATCTCTGATGTTACTAGAGCAGATTCTGAAAACACTGACCATTTGTCTTTATTGAATCAGCTACCACTTTCCTAATGGGCAAAATCTCCAACTGATGTTGGCAAAATGCATAGTGCATCTACCATCAAAATTCAAAAAGGATACCCCCCCCAAAAAAAAAAATCTCTTCCTAGAATTAATCAATTACCTATAACTAAAGAAGTCCTTCAGGACATAAAGCCCATAAGAGAAGATTACATGGCTCCAGGCCTCATTATCCCTTATACTAGCCCCTGTAAAACTCCCATTTACTGGTGAGACAACCTAAGGGCTGAGGGTTGAAGTTGTCCAGGACCTCCGAGCAATAAACAACACTGTTATTCCTCAACACCCTGTTGTTCCTAACTCTCATATGTTACTAACATCCATTCCCACCTAAAGTAAATTTTTGACTGTGATTGATTTATGCATTGCATTCTTTAGTATTCCAGTTGATAAAGCTTTTGGAGAAAGATCTTGTGCAATGGGGAAATAAAAAAAAAAAATTAATAAACAGAAACCTCAATTAAATAGATTTGGGAGACCAGAAGGGGGAACTCTTATGCCCTGCTATGATACTAGAGCCCAACAGAAAGAAGGAAAGACTCTTCTTCTTTCCTGGGAAAGACTCAGTCAGTGAAAAGCTACTGACTGTTTACAATAGCATCCCCAGCATCCTTATCCACTCCCTAAAAGCGCTCTTCTTTCCTTGCTTTGTGGGGACTTGCACATGGCTCACCATGGTTGTAGACCTCAAATTGCAGTTCTCTGTTGATCCTGAATAAACCAACCTTTGTTGGAGAAATATCTGGCAGTCTATTTATTTTAGGTCAACAATATAGGATACTCAGAGAAATAAGAAAGAAAACTAACAGATAACATCTTGGACTAATTTACATTTTTATGTAGAAATTTAGTAATTTATACTCCAGACACATTTGAGAGGCTGTATGTTTTATCATATCTACCAGTTTAGTTTATAATGTTTATAAGATTAAGTAATTGAGACTATTACTTAAAATATAAAAAAAAGGAAATTAAATAATTTAAATATATAAAGATTGTTGCAAATAGTTAAAAACACATGAATTTTTTAATGACCCCAAACATTTTTCAAAAGTTACCTAAAAAGTGATTGCTATTTTATAGTCCTAATAACCTTGAATAAATTTTGGGCATCTAGACTTTAAAATTTGTGACTTCAAAAAATTGGAAATTAATTGAACTAAATTCCCCAGTGCTCATTTCTGTATGCAGAACTGCCCTCCAGGATATCAAAATAAAAAGCAAAAAAAAAAAAAAAATTCCTCTTGTATGTAGCAGAAGCAGTAAGCACAAATTCAGGTTTAAGATGAAAAGAGATATTCTAACAGTCCCTTGGGTTTTTAAAGAAGATTTTAAAGGAGAGCACTTTGACCTGATATATTGTTTAATGATCTGTGGGTGCCAGTTCTTTAGAGTTCTGCCTCTTCTAACTTTTTGTGTGTTTTGTAAATGTACTCATAAATGCACAGATAATGATGCTTTACTTATTGGCATGGATTCCGTGCAGCTTAACAGTTTTTAAAGAACATACCAGCATGTCATTTTTCTCTGTCTTACAGTTGTATAGTGAGATTTATTTTTCAAGTTATTCTTTTATCCCCTCCAGTTTATTTCTGTCCTCTTCTATTCTTATATGTAATATGGTAAATAAATACAAATCTCAAGGGGATCATTTATTTCCCTTGTTTTACTACCTTTTAATTTTTTTCTTTTTACAAAAGCACATGCTGCACCATCATAATGTTAATAATAAAGTAACATTAATTATTCACCTAGCAGCACCCTGAAAAGGGTACATAGAAGGAGGAGAGAGTCTGAAAGATAAGTTAATGAGATCATTATCAGTATGTTTCAGTATGTTTTTACATACTTCCCACCTCCAAGCTTTATAGTTTCACAATACTTCATCACAAGTATGAGTTTTTGTATTCTCCTGACAAAAAGTTGTTTCTCTTAGCAATTATAAATTTTAAAAAGGAGAAAAACCTTTTAAGTGTAATTTCCTTAACATTCCTAAGGCTCCTTGGACTCCTGTTAGCATGTCTTATTCTTAGTATCTGTAGTAAAAGCACATTTCTCCCTTGTTGTTATACATTTCTAAATTTTCATTGCCTCCTTATAAACAATTAAATCACAAAGTAAGCAAAGCCAATTGAATTGTGGCTGAGCAGCCATCACTACTGCATAGTATTAAAAATTGAAAAAGAATACAGTTTAGCTTTACCAGCTAATTTAGTTAGGTATCACCCTAAGGCATCAACATCATTTATCACTATCACTGCAGCCTGGCATGAAGGAACAATCAACAGTAGCTTTTACAAAGCAAATTAAGAACTTTTAAAGTTCTTTTTGCTCAGGAAAGGAAAACAAACGTTTGATATCTTTTATGTATAAATACTTTGTGGTGAATCCCAGTGTCACGATCAGCCTTAACATTTAGAAGGAAGAAATTCTAATACAAGGATGCGCTGCCACATGTAATTATTTATGGTTCTCAGATTCCTGAATATCATAAAAATTGTAGCCTCAAAAGGCCATGTTTATGTTGAAAAATTAATTATATTCAAAATAGAAATGACTCCACTGTCATTCTTACTAATAATTAAAATGTAAATTATCTTTATTCATTAGTTATCATTTTAAATGTTTCTTATGAAATCATGTATTTAATACAGCAAGTATTATTCATTTTTTTAATAGACTTCAGTTTTTTAGAGCAACAAAACTGAGAGAAAGGTGCAGAGATTTCCCATATACACACGGCCCCTACTCATGCACAGCATCCTTCTTACCAAATGCCCCCACCAGAGTGGTACATTATGTTACACCTGGTGAATCTAAATTGACATGTCATTGTTACACAAAGCCCATAGTTTACATCAGGATTCACTTTAGTGTTGTGCACTGTATGGGTTTAGACAAATGTGTAATGACATGTACTCATTATTATAGTATCATACAGCCTAGTTTTATGGCCGTAAATATCCTCATTGCTCCATCAATTCATCCTTCCCTCCCTCCAAACCTCTGGCAACCACTGATCTTTTTATATCTGCATAGTTTTACATTTTTCATGAGTTTATATAGTTGAAATCATATAGTATGTAGTCTTTTTAGATCGATTTCTTTCACTTAGTAATAAACACTTAACTTTCCTCCTTAATTTTGCATGGCTTGTTAGCTCATTTGTTTTTAGCACTGGGTAACATTCCATTTTCTGGATGTACCACAGTTTATTTATCCATTCACCTACTGAAGGAAAGCAGTACTGTAGCATTATAGTAAGTCTTGAAGTTGAGTAGTGTTAGTACTCTGACTTCGTTCTTCTCCTTCAATATTAACTTGGCTATTCTAGGTCTTTTGCTTCTCCATATAAACTTTAGAATTAATTTGTTGATATCCACAAAATAACAGGCTGGGTTTTTTTTTTTTTAACATCTTTATTGGAGTATAATTGCTTTACAATGGTGTGTTAGTTTCGGCTTTATAACAAAGTGAATCAGTTATACATATACATATGTTACCATATCTCTTCCCTCTTGCATCTCCCTCCCTCCCACCCTCCCTATCCCACCCCTCTAGGTGGTCACAAAGCACCGAGGTGATCTCCCTGTGCTATGCGGCTGCTTCCCACTAGCTATCTATTTTACGTTTGGTAGTGTATATATGTCCATGCCACTCTCTCACTTTGTCACAGCTTACCCTTCCCCCTCCCCATATCCTCAAGTCCATTCTCTAGTTGGTCTGTGTCTTTATTCCTGTCTTGTCCCTAGGTTCTTCATGACCTTTTTTTTTCGTAGATTACATATATATGTTTTAGCACACGGTGTTTGTTTTTCTCTTTCTGACTTACTTCAGTCTGTATGACAGACTCTAGGTCCATCCACCTCACTACAAATAACTCAATTTAGTTTCTTTTTATGGCTGGGTAATATTCCATTGTATATATGTGCCACATCCTCTTTATCCATTCATCTATTGATGGACACTTCGGTTGCTTCCGTGTCCTGGCTATTGTAAATAGAGCTGCAATGAACATTTTGGTACATGGCTGGGATTTTGATTGAGATTGCATTGAATCTATAGATCAAATTGGGAAGGACTGACGTCTTGACAGTATTGAGTCTTCCTATCCATGAACAGGGAACGTTTCTCTATTTCTTTAGTTCTTTGATATCTTTCACCAGAACTTTGTAGTTTTCCTCAGGTAGATCTGATATGTATTTGTTAGATTTATACTTAAATGTTTCATTTTTGGAGTGCTAATGTAAACAGTATAATGCTTTTAATTCCAAATTCCACTTGTTTGTTGTTGGTATAGAGGGAGACATTTGGCTTTTTTATATTAACCTTGTATCCTGAAACCTTGCTATAGTCCCTTATATTAGTTTCAGGAGTATTTTTTGTTGATTCTTTAAGATTTTCTACAGTAGATACACAATTTTGATGTTTTGTCTTCATTTTATTTAGTCCAAAATATTTTAAAATTTCTCTTGGGATTTCTTTATTGATACATGCATTATTTAGAAGTGTGTTGTTTAATCTCAAAGTACTTAGAATTTTTCAGGTATCTTTCTATTGTTAATTCCTAGTTTAATTCTGTTGTGGTCTGAGAACAAAAGTTGTTTTATATATATTCTTGTAAATTTATTAAGGTATGTTTTATGACCCACAATGTGGTATATCTTGGTGAATGTTCCACGTGAGCTTGAGAAGAATGTGTATTCTGCATTTGTTGGATAAAGTAATCTATAGTTGTCCATTATAACAGTTGGTGTTGCTGAGGTAATTGTGTCTTTAATGATTTTCTGCCTGCTGGATCTGTTTCTGAGAGAGGGGAATTGTAGTGGCCAACTGTAATAGTAGATTCATCTTTTGATATTTATCCTTGCATTTCTATCAGTTTTTGTCTCATGTGTTTTGACACTCTGTTGTTAGGCACATACACATTAAGGTTCATTATGTCTTCTTGAAAAATTAGCTCTTTTATCATTATGTAATAATACTCTATCTCTAATAACTTTTCTTACTCTGGAGTCTGCTCTGTCTAAAATTAATACAGCTGCTCCTGCTTTCTTTTGATTAGTGTAATCATGGTATATCTTTCCCTATCCATTTTATTGAATCCATACATATGTGTATCTTTATATTTAAAGTGGGTTTCTTATAGACTACATATAGTTCGGTCTTGTTTTTTGATCTCCTCTGATAATCTCTGTAGATACAGTTAGAATAACATCTACCATATTTGTTAATATCTGCCAAAAACGTTAACATATTTTCTGTTTGTTGCCCTTATTGTTTCTGTTTTTGTCTTTCACTCTTTTTCTGCCTTTTGTAGTTTTAACTGAACATTTTATATGATTCCATTTTCTCTCCTTTCTTATACCATATCAGTTTCACTTCAAGGCAGGTCTACGGGGAATAAATTCCCTTAACTTCTGTTTGAGAAAATCTTTATATCTCCTTCACTTTTGAAAGATAATCTTTTATGTGCAGAATTCTAGGTTGGTGTTTTTTGTTGTTGTTGTTTTTCCTCTCAACACTTCTAGTATTTCACTTGCATGGTTTCAAAGTAGAAGTTGGATGTAATTCTTATCTTTGCTCTATAGGTAAGATATTTTTTCCTCTAGCATCTTTCAAAAAATTTTTCTTTATGTTTGAATCTTCATAGTTTGAAAATGATATACCTAAATTCTGTATTTTGGTGTTTATCCTGCCTGGTGTTCTCTGAGCTTCCTGGATGTGTGGTTTTGGGTCTGTCATTATTTGTGGGATATTTCCTTCCTTCCTTCCTCCCCTTCTCCTCTTGCCTTTCGTTCCCTCCCTCTTTTCCTCCCTCCCTCTTTTCCTCCTTCCATCCCTCCCTCCCTTCCTTCTTTCCTTCCTTCCTTACTCTCTCTCTGCTATTTTCATTATGTACATGTTACATTGATTGTATTTGTTTCACAGTTCTTGGATATTTTCTTCTGTTTATTTCAGCCTTTTTTCTATTTGCTTTTTAGTTTTGGAGGTTTATATGCAGATATCTTCAAACTCAGATTCTTCCCCTGGTCATATCCAGGCTACTAATAAGCTTGTCAAAGGTATTCTTCATTTCTGTTACAGTGTTTTTTATCTCTAGCATTTCTTTTTGATTCCTTCTTAGAATTTCCATCTCACTACTTACATTGCTCATTTATTCTTGCATGCTGTCTACTTTATTCATTTGAGCCCATATCAAACTAATCATAACTGTTTAAATTCACAGCCTGATATTTCCAACATTCTTGCCATGTCTGAGTCTGATTCTGTCACTTGCTCTATCTCTTCAACTGTAATTTTTGCCTTTTAGTATATCTTGTAATTTTTTTTTGATAGCAGGACATGATGAGTAAAAGAAACTGCTCTAAACAGGCCTTTATTAATTTAGTGATAGTGTGTGTAGAGGGGAAGAGTTTTAAAGTAACGAATAGGTCTTAAATCTTTTAATAAGTCTGTGACTCTGAACTATGACCTACACGTAATTATCAGTCCTCCTCTACACCCACTTTAGGTTGTACAGTATGGCTGGAGTAGGCTAACGTTCGTTCTCTTCTCCCATGTGGAAAGTTAGAAGTGGAGTTGAACATTTCCCTTCCACCAGGTCAGTTAGGTTCTGATAAAAACCAGGCAGGTTAGGCTCTGTTTAACTAGTTTCTCTTGAGAGCAGACCTTGTTAAGAGCAGAATTCTTGGGCGTATTTCTAAGTGGTTTCTTTTCTTCTCTCCCTACTGGAAGCAGGTGGGGATTTTTCTGTGATATTCATTGTGAGAACCTAGTAAAGATTCAGGAAGTAAAACTCACCAATTACGGGGGCCCCTCGATGATGACTGAGTCCCCCTAGAGTTTTTAACTCTTCTTGGAGTGGTCCACACTGAGTCTCCAACAGTTCATCAATTATAATTCAGGGTTCTTTTTTACCCTGGCACTGGTTCCTGTGGAGGCTATTTCCCCAGCAAGTTGTGATCTCTGTGTGCACCTGCCTGTCTCTCTAATTTTGGGGATAGAGGTTTGCCCTGTGACTTCACCCCTCTAACAGATACAAGAGGGTTTGTTGATTTTTCAGTTTTTTTCAGTTTTTTGTTGGTAGGATGGAATAATGACTTCCAAGCTTCTTACATGCTGGACCAGAAACCAGAAGTCTTCATTTATATTAATATGTCATAATCATGATATATTTGAGTTAACAATGTAAAACTCAATCCAGTCTCATAGTGAAGATTTCACAGCAGATTTGGAGCTAACAGAAGCATTTTTGATTTTTACAGACAATTCACAATAATGACAGGGTTGAATGATTAAATCCAAGTTTGGAAAAATAAAATTGTCAGGTTTAGTGCTTTTACTTTTCAGTAAGGAAAATTAATGACAGAGGAATTGAGAGATTTGCCTAAAGTCTGTAACAGAGTTTAAATTGCATGACTCTGGTATGGTGCTCCTAATTTGATGTTCATCCTATTGTAAAATATATACTTGGTAAAGTTTGTAAAATAAAATCTTGGCTGCTTTCAAAATGCGTTGACATTATCAGAGTCAGGAGTGATCTGCCTTAGAACTATAGAAAATGGAAACCCTCAAAGGCCAAAGGCAAATATTAACAGTTTCCATACAAGCAGTATCCCAAGAAATTGCAGATTTAGTCAACCAGGTTTAACACTTTTATCATCCTTAATATCTAGATAGATGTGAGGTTATATAGGCAATGGCTATTTAGTCCACTGGTATTATTTATAAGAATGTTGCTAATGAAAAGTGGATTTAGCCAACTATCATAGTCTATGTTTTATCCTTTTGACTTATGTAACTCTATTCTGATTCCATGCTCATTCAGCATGCTTTGGCTTGCCCCAGGTTTATCTGAAGGAATGGCATAGGAAGATTGTATAGGCATCCAGTCGTCTGGCAATTATTTTTATTGTGAATGAATAAAGTATTTTGCTGTATAAAAGGTACTATCAGGTGTTTATTTTTGGAATACTTCCCTAAGTTTCCAAAGTTGGGTTAGTCCTTGATCATAACATATTGCACATACTCTGTCATAACCCCTCCCATACTTTGATATTTATTTGACTGTTTACTTGTTTGTCACTTCCAGTAAACTATGTTCCTCGAAGAAAATAATTTTATAATATTTGTTGTTTTATTACCAGTACAGAGAACATAGTTGTATGACCAGTTCATAGCCTGCATATAACAGTTTCTCAGTAAATATTTTAAATGACTGAATGGCTTATTGGCTGAATTCTAGATTCTAGAAATAAGAAGTTTCCAGAAGATTAATATCAAATAACCAATATCTCAGTTTAACTGTTTTGAATATAACAATTTTCACATAGTACTAACTGTAAAACCAATCTGTGATGCAAATTTTAAAGTCCTAAAGAGGGAAAGCTATTACTGCACTTTAGGAAATAAAAATAACATTGACTAATGCAGTGTTTACTTTCAGATAGTATGCACTGTATTTAAATACTGTTTATGTATTGTGATTGATTTTTACAGGCCATGTACTTCAGTAATGGAAAGCTTCCCACCCAGAAAATTAGGAACTGGATGCAAATATTTTTCCGTCAGATTGTTGGTTATCTTTGATATACAGATTATAGCCACTATTTTTTTCCCTTAAATATATAATTCAAAATATCAAGCCAAACAAATCCCTGGTTGTTGCACAAATTAGGAGTATTTACACAATTACTTACTTCTACTGAAAGCAGCAACCTATCCCCTTACTTTATCAACAGTACTGTGTAGTAAAAGCTAGGCATCACAAAATATAAAAATGAACAGAAATGTACACTTTCACACCCACATATATACCAGATTGTCTGTGTGTGTCTCATTTCTCATATTTACTTCGTCTGCCATTTGTAGAATTTAATCTATTTCTGGATGACAACTTTTTGTTTTATTATCTTTTATTTTCTCTATCATCAAATAAGGACCTACTTTTCACTAAGTTTAAATTCCTCCATCATAGACATTTGTAAACTTATGAATGCACGGTATCCATTATTGCCCAGTGAGAACTATTCAGGATAATACATAAATAATGTTTACTAACACTGGGAGAATAAGGAGAAGAATATCTAATCAATATATTAGGTAACTTGTCAGTAAATATTCTATGTCAGTAACTAAATACCTAATGCTTGGGCTTCCCTGGTGGCACAGTGGTTGGGAGTCCGCCTGCCGATGCAGGGGACGCCGGTTCGTGGCCCGGTCTGGGAAGATCCCACATGCTGCGGAGCGGCTGGGCCCGTGAGCCATAGCCGCTGAGCCTGCGCGTCCGGAGCCTGTGCTTCGCAACGGGAGAGGCCACAGCAGTGAGACGCCCACTTACCGCAAAAACAAAAACAAAAAAAAACCCTAATGCTTGATTAGGAAATGAAACAGATCACTTGGTATGGTTGCCATTGTCATTATCATCATCAATAATTTGCAAGCTTTTTCTAGTTCTAAGCTAGTCCCTGAATACTATATTAATTCATAAAGCCTATCAGAGCTCTATTCAGTAGTAATTGCTTCCCCATACTAATTTTTGTCCCAGTGGCCTGAATTCTGGGATGAATCTATACTAAACACTGGTTAATAGTGTTGAGTTTGTTCTGCACTTCTGTAAGATTTATTGAGCTCAGATGCAAAATATGATTTTATGGGTTGACTCTTTGAGATTGATTTGTTCATGATTTCAGTATGATCCAGTTTCTTACTAACATTATTACCTGACTCTTCAGTAAACAAGACATTTACTGATGGATTCTATAAACTCATGGTGCCTTGAAACACACTTTTACTGGTTACAATAATGAATCCAGTAACAAAAATAGTAAAACTTTCTATTATTAGCTTCTAACTTGAAAGGATCTTTTCTAAATAGAACTTTCTTAAAGTTCCAGGGCACAAGTTATGTTCTCTAGAACTTCTGTGATAGTTGTATAGAATAATAAGAAACACTATAAACTGAAATACTTTACACACAGTAGAATTTTTTTCTCCCACTAAATAAGTCATTAACTCATCATTGCTTTAGCATGTTGTTGATGATGAACATAGACAGTCTGAGGAAACACATAAGTCTTACATTATAATTTGAGTGCAGTCTCTGCAGTAAGTTCTTACTCATTTCTATATGCCATGCTGCTCTCTTCCTAAGAGCTACATGAAAATTCAGTTATGTCTGTTAATCCAGAGACCTAGTAAAAAACACCGATGATGTCATAAATTCTAAATTATGATGATTGTGAGTTTTTCAGGTACATTTTGGAGGAAACAAGTATATAAACCAAGTAATTTATAAATGTATTTGTTTAAATACATTTGAATAAAATAAGAATCCATATATAAACTCTGAGATTCTTAGAAAACTAGTCTACCACTTTATATTAAAAGTGTCACATTTTGGGAGAGCCTCATTTAAAATGTCTACTAACTTAAAAATAGCTATTATTTATATTTATTTTAAACCATCATTATCAACCCATCTAATAGTTACATATATGATATATATATGTTTATGTGTGTAAGTTTCATTATTCAGGGTGGTTATAGTCTAAAGATGCCACAAATACTGAGTTAGTGAATAAGAACTCATTGCTCCTAGGGAAGATACAAGGTTAGGTTCCTGAGAGGCTCTGGTCACATTTTCACCTGCCAGCTGATACATAGCTTTGTTTTATATGTGTTTCTGTTTAAAGATATCTTATTTAATATATATTTCTTACAATAATAATCACATGGTCTTTAAATTATTTAAAGCCAGGAACTTTGGAGGCCATTTGCATTACATAGCTCCATTTGTCAGTTTTCTTATAAAACAGGTAGTCATCTCAGTATTGTAAAAATTTCTCTTCCCTGTAAAACTTTTCCTGTATAATATTTAGCAAGTATTTTAATAATTCTTCCACAGCCTCTTGATTTGCAGAGTCTGCTTCACCTGCAAATTTAAGATTTTCATGCTCTATCACCGTTTGAAATGTGAAGCCCACCATCACTAGGTAAGGAGAGTTTAACATTTTCCTGACTCTGGACAATGTGACTATAAATATCTTAGACCTTCAGCCTCACAACAGTGCTGTCCACTATACTTTTTAAAATTGGTCATCATCTCAAGAATTCACAAATTTAGCTGCTTTTCCATCTTTTCCATGGCTTCATCAGGCACCATAGATATTATGCTAGCACTTTCTCTAATGGCCACATGTAAAGACCAGTGAAGTTCCGCTTCCTTTTCCTGGGTGTACATCTTATTGATTCATTAACATTGAACTCATGGCCAATAGCGCTATAAGGCATGCCTGAGTAAAGCTTATCTAAACATGTATTTTCTCCATAAGGCACATCACAGTCTTCTTATGATTAAGAGAACAAGCTAGCATTTTAGCACTATGCTAAAGGGTCATTTAAAACAGTGAAATCACCAAAAAAACACAACAATGTAAAAAAAAAAGTGGCAATACATAGTTCACAAAATTGTCCCTTGTTTAAAATATGAGGGCTGAAACATCAGTCAGAGCACTGCCTTGTTCAACCTAACCTGGGATTGGTGTGTGTAAAGTGACTCAAAATTTTTGCCACTCTGCACATCTGTGAATGACTACGAAAGCACTGGGAGTACTGATTTTGGAGTTACAGATGCATTTTAGCAAGTAGGCAAATTCACAAAATGAAGCCATGAATATTGAATTCCTGTTTGAATAATTCCAGTGTGAATAATTTTACTGGTTTTAACTTTAATATGTATTTCTGAACTTCACTTCATCCTGGTGAACTCCTAATGGGAGAATCAGAAAAACCAACTCACTCCTTCTCCTCTTCAGTGTTTACCCAACTGTGTTCTTTTCAATGATAACATCCCTTTCCACTTTTATCAGTTATTCATGAGACAAACAGATCTACTATTTGTCTCTGTCAGGCTTTGGTTTTCATATTTTATTCTGGAGCTCCATAGCTGCAGTACAGGCAGTTTGAAAAGAAAGATGGAATAGGAAGGAAAGATGGATGAAAATGAGGGCAAAGACAAACTGGGACTTGTGCAAAACTGGAACCCACAAGATGAACTGGAACCCATTTCAGTGCTCATTGTTTCTGATCACGATGAGATCAGCATACTGCATGAGAAGCTGCTGCCCTCTTCTTGGAGTGAAACACACACCTGGCCCAGGAACCACAGAAGCTGAAGGACAGTTCAGGGGAGTGTATATCAGTTGCCGACCTGCTGCTGTCCAATTAGTGCAAGTTCAGCCAGCAGAAAGCAACAACATGTGTGAGCTACAAAAGTGCCCAGTGACCTCATTATTATAGCCTTTCTGCACATAAAGATCATAAAGTTGCTGATTCATTCCTGTCCTCCACATCTTTGCAAAAATATTTCTTATGGCCTACTTTCATCATAAACATCATAAACACCAAACAGAGGTAAGGGTATTCCAGGAAAAGTAGTCTAGATTAGCTAAAGTTATGCATTACAAAGCCAATGCATTCCAGTTTGTGTCACTTAGTATCCATACTTTAAACATACTCATTTTCAATCAAAACAGTGATAAAGTTATGCTTCCTTCGAACACAGTACAACTTTTTCATTGACTTTAGTCACAGCTCTTGGAAGTATTAGGAAACCTCCCAGGGGATCTTCTGTGTTTTAGACATACCATTCTGTGTCCACATTATGTAGTGGCAACCCACTCTTCCCTTGGTTGTCAGAGTCAGTTACCCAGTCAGGAGTGTAACCTCCTTTGCCTGTTGATTCATTGACATGAGGAACTAAAAGTGGTTAGGTTATCATCTCAAATTCTAGTTCAATAGAATCATTATTTTTGTCATTGATATAAGCATTCCTCCTTTTGTATTTAAGACTTCTAGACCATTAGAAACTAAAGTCATATGGACAGAATTTTTTTTTTTCTTAATAGATCATTTGTGGTAATAGTGAAAGGAGGTACTCTCATCCTTTGAGTCACAGATCCATGAGTCTTGGCCACAGGAGAAAGATCTCTATATATAGACTGCTGATTTAGAGCACATATCACATCCTGGAGAAAATTTTCCCACATCTACAAGATATAACCACAAGTAAGAATTCAAAAGGCCATTGCACTGTTTTGTCAAGCCAGCTGTTTCAAGATAATGAGGTACATGTACATCCAGTGAATTTCATGGGCCTGGGCTTATTGCCAAACTTTATCAGCTAGGAAATTATTTGGTTGATCAGAAATAATGTTGTGTGTAATACCAACATGGTGAGTATGATATTCTATAAATTCATGGGTAGTTACTTTGGCAGAAGCATTGCAGACAGGGAAGAAAAATCCGTATCCAGAGTAAATGTCTAATCCAGTGAGAACAAGATATTACCTCTTCCACCAGTTGAGCTGACTGCTAATCCCAGGGAATGGTGCCAGAACAGAGGCTAAGTGCTGGTTTCTGCTGTGGTCATATTGACACTCAGCAGTGGCTATAACCAGTGCTGTTCTGGTGAGTGTAAATCCTATAGCCTGCTCCAGTATATAACCTCTATCACTGCTGCCTTGGCTACTTTGTTCATGAGCCAATTAGGCAGTGATACAATTGGGTGGGAGCAGGATGACTGACAGAACAATGATCACATTATTTTTCTCCATACCATCTATAGCTATCTGATATACCATATTTTTTGTCTATTGGTATGTGTTGTCCATGTTAGAATCCAAACTCCATCGAGAGCAGGGTTTATTGATTATTTTGTTCATTGATATATTACCAGGACATTAAAAAGTATTTCTGAAATATAGTACATATACTCAAAAATATTATCAAATGAAAAAATAATGAAACTTTATAAATAACTTACATGTGATTACTATTTTTATTCCTAATTTATAGATTAGAAAACTGAGCATCATAGAGATACATTGTTACTTACAAAATGCCATTCCTCTGTTAAGTAGTAAAGCTGGGATTCACAACCCGACTTACAGAGTATACTTTTAACCAGGATGAAACATTACCTCTTATTTTGAAATATTGGATTATTTGATGAAGTAGGACAAGGTAAAAGTTTTCTGTTTTGAGATTTTAGTGTAATACAGTAAAAGTCCTCTATGAAGTCAAAACTGTGACCACTTTTGATATTATATGTACTTCAAGAAAAATGATGCAAGTACTCTGATCCATCTTCGGAGTTTTTCAGGGTCTGACAGTACTAAAGAGACAAAATTTGAATTTCAGGGCTTACCGGCGCTATAAGACAGTAGTAAACACCTTCTACTATCATTTAGGGTTCCTAGAGAGTTATTGTCCAGAAAGGGTGATAAGCTACAGTTAGGCAAGTTTTTTGTTTTGTTTTGTTTTTCTGCAACCCAGTCACCAGTGAGGTCAGTGATTAGCTCAAGATGAGTTACTTCCTCTGTGGAGAAAGATATCATCTAGAGCCTCTATATTTTTCATTTACAGTGTCTTTCTTTCTTTTTTAAATATTTTAATTAATTAATTTATTTATTGGCTGCACTGGGTCTTAGTTGCAGCACGTGAGATCTTTGTTGTGGCATACGGTATCCTTAGATGTGGCATGTAGAATCTTTGTTTAGCTGCGGCATGTGGGATCTTTAGTTGAGGCACACGAACAATTAGTTGCAGCATGTGGGCTCTAGTTCCCTGACCAGGGATCAAACCCAGGCGCCCTGCATTGGGAGTCCAGAGTCTTAGACACTGGACCATCAGGGATGTCCCAATAGTGTCTTTCACTCAGTAAAACATTAACCAGATTATTAAGAAAATATAGTCAATAACATTGGGGTTATATTTTCTTAATATTCTGGTTGATTTTTTACTGAGTGAAAGATACTGTGAATGAAAAGTATAGAGGTTCTAGATGATATCTTTCTCCACAGAGGAAATATCTTATCTTGCCACACTATGTAGAATAGCCAGGACATGGAAGCAACCTAAATGTCCATCAACAGAGGAATGGATAAAGAAGATGTGGTACATATATACAATGGAATATTATTCAGCTATAAAAAAGAATGAAATAATGTCATTTGCAGCAACATAGATGGACCTAGAGATTGTCATACTGAGTGAAGTAAGTCAGACAGAGAAAGACAAATATCATATGATATCGCTTATATGTGGAATCTAAAAAAATGGTACAAATGAACGTATCTACAAAACATAAATAGAGTTACAGATGCAGAAAAGAAACATTGTTACTGGGGGATAAGTGGGAGGGGGAGAGATAAATTGAAGAATTGGGACTGACATATACACACTACTATATATAAAATAGGTAATGAATGAGGACCTACTGTATAGCACAGGGAACTCTACTCAGTACTCTGTAATGGCCTATACAGGAAAAGAATCTAAAAAAGAGTGGATATGTGTATATGTATAACTGATTCACTTTGATGTACACCTAAAACTAACACAACATTGTAAATCAACTGTACACCAGTAAAAATAAAAAAATATATATAGCCATGAAAAAAATCAGATAATAAAAACACCTCTAGGGATGACCGAGTTATTACCATTCTCAAATATGGACTTTAAGTTAACAGTGATTAACATGTCTAAGAAAATAATAAGAATAATTTTGCCAGAGGACAGTAAATTATGAAAAAATCAACTGGATATTCTATTTCAGACAAATGCAATAACTGAAATTAAAAATTCAGTATATGGTAATAGCTAAATTAGATAGAAAAGAAGTTTCATGAAGTAAAAGGTCATTAGAAAATATTCAAGCTGAAGCACATAGATGAAACCATGGCAAATGTAGGAGGGAAGAAGAGAGAAGGAAATCAGAGCAGGAACAATATCCAAAGAGTAAATGGCTGAGGATTTCCTTTTACTGACAGAAGTTCATCAATTTATATATTCCTGAAGCATGATGGAACCCAAGCAGGGTAAATACAAGGAAGAACACATCTAGACATATTATGGAAAAAGTGCTGAAAACCAAAGGAAAAAAAAATCACAAGCAGCCAGACAAAAAAGACAACTTTCAAAGGAGTAACAATAATATGGACATCAGATTCCTCAACATAAAGAGTGAGACTCAGAAGAAGAATAAACCTGGATAACTATTGGTGAATACTTTGTAAAGCTACAGCAAGTAACAGTATGTAAAAGATACAGTAATCGATAAATAAACCAAGGAAACAGTTACAGAAGAAAGGCCCATACACATATAATCTCTTGATTTATGACAAAAGTATCATTACTGTACACTTGAGGAAAATAATCTTTCCAATAAATAGAGTAAATAGGGTATCCATATGGACATTTGAAAGAATAAAGAAAATAATACAGATGAATTCCACATCAAAATGTGAAATATGAAACTGTAAAGCTTCTAGAAGAAAATGTAGGAGAATGTCTTCCTGAGTGGGGATAATAAAAAATTTCTTTAAAAGACACAGAAACTTTAGAAAGTTAATAAATTATACTATACATTAATATTAAAAACTTCTGGTTTGTCAAATGACACTGCTATGAGTGAAACACGTCTCTGAGTGAGAGAAGATAATTGCAATATATGTATCCAAAATAACTTACATTCAAATTTATAATAAACGAATGAAAGTCCAGGCAAAGCAACAGACAAAAAAAATTGTTTGAATAAATGCTTCACACACACACACACACACACACACACACACACACACGGATATCTATGTATCTCTGTATTAATATCTGCATCAGGGATGTACAAATAAATAATGGATGAGATACCATTATTCACACAAAAAGTGACTGCTATGGTCTCAGTGTTTGTGTTTCCCCCTAAATTCATAGGTTGAAATCATAACCTTCAAAGGTGGTGGTATTAGTAGGTAGGGCCTTTAGGTCATGGGGGCAGAACCCTCATGAATGGGATTAGTACCCTTTTAAAGAGATCCTCAGAGCTCCCTAGGCCCCTTCTAAAAGATTAGGACACAATGAGAAGTGTGCTGGCTGTGAACCAGGAAAGGGTTTGTCACTTGATCATACTGGTGCTTTGATCTTGGCCTTCCCAGTCTTTAGAACTGTGAGTAATAAATTTCTGTGGTTTATAAGCTACCCAGTCTGTGGTACTTTGTTCTAGCAGCCAAGCAGACTAGAATGGTAGCTAAAATTAAAAAGTATTACTTGGGATATTGAGGAACTGAGTCTCTCATACACTGTTTTAATGAGGTTAAATTGGTACAGTTACATTGGAAAATAATTTGCCAATATTAACCGAAGCTGAATGAACTCATATCTTATGCCCTAGCAATTCAACTTATAGGCATGTACCTAATAGAACGTGTACATATGTTCACCAGAAGACATGTGTAAGCATACTGATAGCATTATTCTTTGTAGACGCAAACTAGATATAACCCAGATATCCATCAGTGCTACAATGGGTAAACTGTGATAGATTCATTCAGGGGATTATCATACGACACCGAGAATGAACATTCCATTCCACACATTACGACAGACAGATCTCACAAGCATGATAAGTGAGAGAAGCCAGACATAAGAGAATGAATTCTTTATATTCCATTTATATAAATTTCAAAAATTGGCACAACATACCTATGGTTATCAAATTTGGGAGAGTAGTTTCTTTTGGGAAAGTGTAGTGAGTGAAAACAGGTGCAAAGGGAGATTCTGGTAATGGTCCGTCCTACTGAGTCCTGGTTTTGTCACTGTTAATTTTGTAAAAATTCATTGATAGGTCCACATATTTATTTGTGCATATATTTTATACATTAAATACTTCAATATAAATTTTTCTCATTTTTTACATTTACTTATTTAAAATTAAAAACGGGGCATTCTGTGCCATAGAAAACTCTGCTGTACAGTTTAGGTAGTTTTTAAAATATATATTAAAAAGTATTGTTGACAGTAGACCATGATAACAAACTGGAAAAGCAAAGTCTATTTCAGTGATCACCCAAAGTAAATTTTTTGAAGTTAATTTTGCCTTGGAGCTTAAAATATCAGAAGAATAAAATATGCCTTTTTTTTCCTTAAAATTAAAAAGATTGTGAACTACTGTTACTTCTTAAATTAATTAATAGCTAGGAAAGTTTCTGCATGTGCACTGTAAGGGTAAATACAGATTAAAAATTAAAAATAAGAAGCTTAATCCTCCTTGCTAAAAATAAAGGAAGAGACTTCTCCCAGCTCCCTTTTCTTTCTCCCTTGTTTTAGAGCATTTACTTTAAAAAACTTGTAACTTCTTTCTCTCTTTGTAATGTATATAAATATTTTTAAAAGCTAAATAAGACTTCTGTCTTTTGAAACTCAGGAATGCCTTTCTTAAGGGCTTGGGAACCAGCTCATTGAAATGTCATCATTAAGGAAAATAGTGCCCCTCTTACCACGTTTCTATGGGAGGATAGAAGCCTAACTTCTGCAGGCCACCTGGCTCCAAAACTATGTCCTGTCATAAAGATGTGAGAAGTTTAAGTTTTCTTTGGATAAAGCCAGTTAGCATCGGAGTGAATCTAGGATGAACTATGTGTGACAAATGGTATTGCCAAATTCTCTTAGTTGAGGACTAGATATTGTTTATCTTGAGAACATGTATATAATGACTTGTACCTGATTGGCTATATAAAAGGGTCAGACTTCTTTCTGTCTTTGCAGTCTCTTAGCAGATTGCCTGTGGTACGTATCACATTCTGTTTTAAATCTAATTCAATAATAGTGTTGTTTTCTTTACTCTTATACCTTTGTGGAAAGGTTGTCTGGGTTGGTAGAATATTTTGTTTTTAATTATCTTTCTCCAACACCATACACATGTGATGTAAGTATATGCTAATGTGTATGTATACATATATAACATCCATATATATTTAAAATAACTTAAATATCTCTAAAAAGAGCTTTTCAAACTTCAGCCTTTTTTTAACAGCCTTTACAGAAATTAAATCCAAATCCACTATAAAAAATGTGTCATTTTTTTTACTTTCTTCATTGAATGTTCTTTATTTTTATGAAACTTCATCTCATTTAAATAAGTAATGAAAACAATTTTGAGTGTAAAAATTCCTTAGAAGAAAAGTACCCATACATGAAATTTCATCTGTTAAATTTAATTAAAGTGTATGGCTTCAGAGCCTTCCTTGATGAGGGATTCATTGAGTATAGAAAATTGTCACATAAAAATGATAGGAGGGAGTTCCCTGGAGGCCTAGTGATTAGGATTCCAGTTTTTCACTGCCGTGGTCCGGGTTCAATCCCTGATTGGGGAACTGAGATCCCACAAGCTTCACAGCATGGCCGAAAACAAACAAACAAACAAACAAAAATAAAGAGGAAGAGTATATTAAACTCCTTTTGAAAATAATAAAAGGAGTTTAGCTCAAGAAAATTAGAGTTAACATTGACACTGGAAAGGAGAAAATGAACCAGGTTGTTTTTAGGGGTGCTAATGGCATGGGCTTTACTATGAAATCTATTCATAGCAAGTGAGATGGAGACCCAGACATTCCTGGCCATCATCGTAACACATTCACCCTGATGACCGAAGAAGTGGTGAACAAATGAGATGAATCATAATCAGTCTATTAAACCTTTTGCCCAGTGTGATATATACCATTGATATATTTTTTGGCCAAAGCACATTGTGGGGAAGTTATAAAGCCATAATATTTGAAGAACAGCATTAATGGCCGGAGTAGTGTTACTAAATTTCCTCTTCCTAAACAAGCAAATGCAGATGAGCCAATGATTATTAGACCTCTAATGATTGGGCCTTGAGAGTACAAAAACCATTGAATGAGCTTATGATGTCAGCAGTTTTAAAATACAGTCTTAATACATATTAAAGTGCACCATCCAATCCAATGTTAAATTTTAATTTCTTATTAAATTCAAAATGTTAGCCAACCCTCTTTTTCCACCCTCCCCACACTCCCCAGTTAGTGCCTCATGCCTAATATGTGGCTCTTTGAGAGCCATAGGAAGTGATAGTATGATCTATTCTTTCATTCACCTCTTAACTACCTCCATGACCTAACCATTATCTGTTGATTTCAGCTCCTCCAGGGTTGAGCAGAGTGGAGAGATTTCAGAACCAGGACAAGGGTCTATTAATTTAGCTTTTTTTATTTGTATTTCTCTCAAGGCTGAGTCAAATATATTTTTCAAATGCTGGCTCTTTTGAGGAACATATAGGTGGTTCTCTCAGAGACAGTTAAGGATCCCTGTGGGCCTTCTAACCATTTTCTAACACAGGCAATGTATTCTTCAGCTCACTTTTGTCACATACCTTCAGCTTTGACACAGTAGTGATCTCCCTCTCCCGCTGATATCTCCTTATCCAGAAGATAGTTCTTTTGAGCAGTATCCTTTTTTTTTTTTTTTCCGGTACACGGGCCTCTCACTGTTGTGGCCTCTCCCGTTGCGGAGCACAGGCTCCGGATGCGCAGGCTCAGCGACCATGGCTCACGGGCCCAGCCGCTCTGCAGCATGTGGGATCTTCCCGGACCGGGGCACGAACCCGTGTCCCCTGCATCGGCAGGCAGACTCTCAACCACTGCGCCACCAGGGAAGCCCGGAGCAGTATCTTTTCATGACTACTCAAACTCAGTTACCTTTTATGGAATAGAATTGGAGCATGGGAACTCATGCAACCTTGTCCACTACCTTGGAAAGCAGCTGATTCTTTTTCAGATTTCGTTGCTGCTTAGGGATATTCAAGTCAGCCTCTGCCTTCAGACTTCAGTCAGTTACCAGTCTCTGACGCACCACCAAACATCATAGGGTTCTTGTTAATTCTCCCAAGAAGCTCTCTCACTCTCTATTCCAGTAGTTACATGGCTTATGCATCTCTGCCATTCATTTAACATTCAAGTAAACAGTAGGATGTTTATTTCTCATAAACCATTAGAATTTATATAACTGCTTCTTTGAGTACCCTTTCAGTTGATTTGAATTATAGGAGATGCAGTCTTCTATCCTCCGTGATGAAGAAAGAGAGGGGAAAAAAACCAAACACGAGAGTAGTTATGGGTTTTGAAATTCCCTTTAAAGAAGCTCTTCCTCTACTGAATTGCTAGTCTTCTCCCATGAAGACTATTGAGGTTGATGATTGCTGGAGCATTTTGCTACCTCTCAGTAAGTCCTTTGAGTACATGATTATATTTCTTTTTAGAATATGAAGACATATATCATTAATCATCTCTGACTTTGAGCCTTTAACTGAAATTCTTAGAGAATAGGAAAAGTCCCATTTTACATTCCATTCCATTCCATTTGAAAGAGACATAGCACAGTAAAGAAGTGTCAACTATACCAGGCACATCCATCTTCCGGGAGAAGGTTAGGCCATCAGAATGCCTTGTCTTGCAACAAAAATTAAGATACAGAGGAAGATGGACCTTGATCTAACTATGCTATTTTCTTTTGTATATGTTTACATATATATATATCATTGGTAGATAATCTCTTTTAGTAATTAAGCATCAAAAATCAATTCATTAATACTCATAGGTTACTTACCTCTTAAAATCAATCTCTTATTCTGAAAAAGGCTAGAAATAAAATATTTGCAACTTTTCCTTCACATTAAACTGTTGAGATTAAGAAGAAAGTGAGATAATCCTTGAAAATAAATACTTGCCACTTAAAGTAGGAATGATAAAGAATGTAATAACAGTGACATGACCTAACATCATCAAATGATTGTCATTTTTAAGGGATTTTTTGTTTCTGTTCTCAAAGTATTGTCATGATTTCAGATAAATGGGTGTTAGAGGTATTACAAATCCAAACGGAAATTGTTTTCAGTTTTATGTGGAGAGTGATCATCAGATTATAAATCTTGACCCCCATCTTTAACCATGTGACAACTCAGCACCTCTGACCTCAATTTCCTGGTCTACTTTTTCTTCCTCTTTGTGCTGTTTTAGTTGAGAATTCAGATTGCATATGTGGCCGTGCTTTGAAAACTGAAGAATAATACAGCAATGAGAGATGTCAGTCGTTTAAATATGTGAGATAAAACATTTCTTTTATAGTACTATGTTTTCACAAGTAGCTTTCATTTTCTCACGGGATTATCATACACTTAGATACTTTTTTTTGTAATCATGGTGTATTCTTTACTCCTAACTCGCTGACTGAGGTTTCCAAATGTTTTATATACAGTAGATAGCCTAGTCTCTTCATGAAAAATATATTTTTCATTTTTCCTGTCACCTTCAAATAATGTCTTTTTTAAAAAAAATTTAATTTTCCTGTTTGCTGCTTCTATAAAGTTGATGTAGCAATTGATTCCTCTGTTTACTGAGGATTAAGAATTACTTGGCCTAGAGTTAGCAGCTTAGTAGAGAAAAGGAGATAATTGCTTGAATTTAATTTGAATTTAATCTAGAATATATTAGTCTAGAATATATAATAGATATGTATTTCTATGGTAATAGAATCTCATACAACTATCCAAATGGCTCATATGTATGAACTGTTGTAATAGTAAATTGGATATAACGACTTACTTCTCTTGAGAGTTCCTTACTTTTTCCCCGTTTTCATTGTTTTAATGGCATGCACGTAAGTTTCTGTTAGCATTTCCATTCTCCACACTTATGTTAGTGAATTCATATTGCATCTACTTCTTTAAATTTCATTTTACACTAATCTTAGGTTTTCCATACAGAAATTCTTCACAACTATTATATTTCAGTTTGGCTACGGTAACCCTAAATGTTAAAAAGAATAGCTGAGTCTTTATTTAATGGTTCCATGCTCCCAATTTGTGCTCTTAGAACTGAGCTGCTTAGATTTTACAGGTCATTAGCACCATCATGAGAGCATCTGCCACTGGCTATATCAGAGACATTTAATTAGACAGAGATATTGAGGTTTTAAAGCTATCTAGTGCACAAGTCTGTGACTACTTGGAATGATTTTTATAGGACGTATTTCTTCTGTAGATTCATAGAACAAATATGGACACAAAATTCATTGTTCAAATAGAGAAAATGCCATAGAAAAGAGCTGATTATTATTTCCATACAAATTGAGTATAATATACCACATTGAGTTTTCTGTAACATTATGAAGTTTATATTGTCTGGATGGAAGATATATAAATTTTATCAGTCCACTCTACCTTTGGAAATAGTCTCATCATTTCTGTGCATACTGAACTTATTTTAAGAGTGTTTTCTCGGTCTGTACGTTCCAAACTTTTAACAAAAATCTCTGCCCTGTGTACAGGTTTTCACCCTGGCAATTAGTCTGTACTATGAAATTTGTCCCCTGTCACAGTTGACTTTGGACCAATCCTAAACTTCTTTCCATAGATTTAGAATTTGGACAGAGCAATTTCAGCTAGTCTCTTGTTATGCACTTAAACTGGTTAAGTGTGACAAAGTTTGGCTGAGATTACTGATTTGACTGTGAACATGATAAAATCCAAAATAATCCATGTGTCAGGGGAGCAGAATGATGCGCATATGTGGAGAAATGCAGAACAAAGAGACCATGTGACCCAGAATTAAAAGAGCATTCTCATTTCCTGATTTAAGAGTTCCTGATTCCTGTTACTAGTGAGATTTAACTCTGCTTCATGTCACTGGGTTTCATGTGAGTAAGCTAATATGCTGACAATAAATTCTCTCCCCTTACCCACTCTTAAGCTAATTGGAGTGAATTTCTAATATTTCCATTCAAAAGAGCTTTGACTACACCCTCATGGCTCATCATGGAGTGGTCAGTTTATTAATCAGTGTCAATATCAGAGAGAACAGAATACTGCAATAACAAGGTCAGGGTTTATTTGAAATTATAGAATATTAATGCCTAAATGGACTCATATCATTTAATGAACCTATCTCATTTTCCTTCTCCTCACACACAAACAGGGAAACTAAATCACAGAGGTACTATATTCATTTTTAAAAGTTTTTTACAATTATTTTTTATTTCACCATGCCTATAGATTAGTATTTAACAATTTTTATAGAATTAGATATAATATATACATTCTTTCTTTGAGAACTAATAGAAACAATCATTTTTGTCTTGGCTATATAACTAATTTACAGTTTGACTTTATACATGTTATTTAACTCTTCTGAATAACTACTGTCTTATTTATAAAATAAAAGTATGCATTAACACCATTTCACCATCTGGAGGAGGTGGAGACCATGAGGATTGCTTGTCAGTGAGTAATGTATAATATGATTACATAGATATGACCATGGGAGTGACAGAAGGAGTATAGAAATGAGACTTACTGAGTCCTTGCAGCAATTCAATAAAGGAAAGCAAAGGACAATAAGAGCTCAATTTGAATCCCAGCTAGGTCAAAATTGACTGAAATAAATATGAATATACTACACATATTAGAAGGACAATATGAGGCTAGCAAAATCTGTAGAGAGTTGGAAAAAATATATATATATATAATGTTCAATTTCCCCACATAATTCTTTAAATCTTTGAATCCTAGCACCTGTTGTATTTAACAAAGTTCATGACAAATACTCCTTTTCTTAAATGAGAATAAAGAAGAGCCACATAAAATTTTTAAAAAAGAAAAAATTTGAAAGAAGGAAAGAAAGAGTTGCTGCTGGTGTTTCTATAATGTCCTCCATAAGGGAAAAAGGAGGAGAGAATAAAGAGAATAAGATGACCTATACCTGACATGTCTCACATGCCACTTTAAATCTTTAGGGTGTTACCCCATATCCCAGCCAAATTTATGTTCACTTCGACCAGATTCACAGGGGTGCAATCTGAAATTCACAATTCTTGTTGACTGCCTTTGAGCCTCTTTGAGATCTTAGCATGAAATTTCTGAGGAACCATTTCTTCTTCTGGCATGAGCAGTTACGGAATTAATGCTACCTGTGAAAAGACTACTCTTGACAAAAGCAGGATGAGAGCAAAAGGATGAACTTTTCTTTTTGTCCTCCTGGCACATAGTTCTGAGAACCATTGCTTAAGGCTCCTAAACAAAGTCACAGGGGATTGAGCCCCTGCTACAGGTAGAAATGACCAATTTAATACTGCACCCGTTTATTGGCTTTCCCATCTTCTCTTCATACCTCACTTGGGCATATGGGATAACTTCCATAAGCTTTCAAATAAGCTGCAGTTTCAGGTTTGACTTTCAGGTAAATCCAGACTGAGAAAGTCAGTACCTGGGAGTAGGCAGACAGGCACGTGAATTGTGGGGCTGTATCATTCATTCATCACATGAAAATCATGACCTTAATACTGGTTATAATAGAGATGGGGACAACCCCTAGTAAACAGTACCATCAACAGTTACCAAGAATCTCTCCTGGTAGGTTGAAATAATGTATAGATAGAAGGTGAAAAGCAGGTTATGATGTAGTTATAGTACTTGAACAGAATGAAGAAATACTAATTATGAGGATTGTTTAAGTAGCATACTTTTGTTAACTGCTTACTAAGTTTAGGAAAAGATAATGATAATTCAGATCAGCCAACTATCAACTCAAGGCATGCTGTGGAACACACAAGGCAGGCCTCCATGGAAGCACTGAAGGAGACCAACATGGAAAATCAGGGCCAGAGTCTACTTATAAGAGCAGAAATATAGAGAATACTGGAGTTACAGCTTTGGCATGTCACTTATATTGGGATTCTGATATTTAAAAAATGGGACACTGAGGACTTGAAGGAGATAGAGAGCTCAGTAGTCCTGCACACTTCCACCACCTACCACTAAGAAAGAGAGCACATTGTGGAAATCTTAGAGCTAGGAGGCAGCATACCTCACACTTGGGAATACTGCTCTGACCCACTATTAGAGGACTGCAGGCTGCTAATATTGATTGGACCTAAGATTATAAGAGAGGTTGGAGCAAATCCAGGTTGTGGTACAAGCTTCTTGACAACTCAGGCCATATGATCTAGCAAATCTGATGAGGCTAAAAGTATAAGCGGCAAATAAGAATGTGCTATTGGATCTCTGGTAGTCCAGTAGGAAACTCTCAGCGCAATTTCCTAGAGTTCTGGAGTAGGACCATCATGCTGCCAAATAACTTCTGTTTGAAAACTCCTGACATGCTCTTGGGCCCTCACAGTTACTGAGTGCCTGAATAAAGAATCAGAACAGTTCATCATGAGCTTGGTATTGTCAGATCTGTTGAGTCATAAGGTCAGGCAGGCACAGATGCTATCCATTCCAAAGTGGAAATGTATATTGAGCTACAGGCAAAAGCAGTATCATAAGGCACAGGTAAGTTACATTAAATTGTGGCACTTCTATCATACCTTCTCCTATTGTACCACTGCCTCTCTCTTAGCTTATACCTTTGTTATGAAGGGGAGTTCCCTATGATCAACTGACAGAGGAAGAAAAACCTTAAGGTTGGGTTAAAGATAGCTAGTGTAATATGTTGGTATTACTTATACATTTGCAGGTGAAGCACTGAGGTAAAGGAAGGGAGTGGGTAGACCTCCAAAGAGTATACTTTAGAGGGAAGAGTGGCCTGAAAAAGAGAATACATGAATACTTGGGCAGTGGCAAAGGGTTTAGTTGGTTCGTCAGGTGTCTGGAAAGAGCAGTCCTGGAAAATCAGAGACAAACTAGTCTGGGTAGAAGCTTGCACAGTGTGCAAAGCTTTGTGTCTCATGTTAATTTCCACCAAAAAAGTCCATACAAGAGGAAACACTCAAGAACAAAGTAGATGTCAACCAGCCTTTTTTGTTAGCAACTCTAGTCCAGGCTAAAGGAACCTGGAACAGAACAGCCATGGTGACATGCATGGAAATGTTCTGGGGGATCAACATATGAGCACTGTTCTCTCCACTCTGATTCTCCTTCAACCACTGCTGAAAACCGAACCTTCTCACAGAAATCAAATCTGTGCCCTTGATATGTTACCATCACTTAAGGAGACCAGCCAGCCATATGATGATTAGATTTTATCAGATCCTTTCCACCCTGTAGGACAACAATGCATCCTTACTGAAATTGACATATACTCTTGCCTGTAAAGCTTTTACCTGCACCACCATCCAGAGACTTAAGATGTGCTTACTATCTTTCATAATATTGCTTTAGAACAAGGGACCAGTTTATGATGCCTAAATATCAGATCAATTTGTAATACAAATGTTTTTGTCCTAATAGAACCTTAAAATACCCTGAATAACAGCTCAGAGACATTTATTATACTCTAAAAATTTCACTTATAAGTTCTAGGCTAAGGAAATAATCTCAAATATGAAAAATTGTGTTAGTGTTATTTGAAACAGTAGAACATTTAATTTCATACATGTATGCAATAAGGTGACAGATAACTGATTTAAAATTTCATGATTAAAATGTATTTATGAACAGATATAATCAAAGAATTATAAGATTAAAACTGAAATAAAAATAAATTATGCCAAGAAAACTTGAAAACTGATATTCTGAAATATTCATTGTGCTTCTACATAGGTGACATGACTGACTGGTGTTTTTCTTATTTATATTTTTATTAACTGTATAGATATAGTTATGATAAAAATTAAGTACTCAAAAGAAATGGAGATTGTTAATATATTTGCCACTGGAGAAAGAAAAATAGACATAATCAGTCTAAACTTTTAAATTCTCTTTGTCTTGAGCGATGCAATTTGTTTCTTTTTCTTAAATATTTAGAATGTGATGGCCATTATATCACGAAGTTTTCTGCAGAGAAAAGGTTTAAGGAAACAGAAAGAAGAAAACCTATCAAAGGAACTTAATAAAGAAGACTCTAGAGTGGAGATAATAATATATTTAATTAGGATAAAAATGAAAATATTTTCTAGAGAAACATCAAAGAACATTAACAGTTATATAACCTGAGGTTAATAGCAGTGTTGATTTTATAATTAGTTCAGGAAATTATTAATAACTAAGGTTGTTCTGGTACTAGATATATAGAGAGGGTTCTTGACCTCATGAGGGTATGTAAAGGGACAGCATTTAAACTTCTGCCACAATTCATATGGGCAAATTGGTATACTCCTAAAGAGGAGGAGTACTAGTACTCTAGTATTTTGTGAAGACAAGCAAGCATCTTAACTAAAAATTGTTAGTTGTTTGAACCATACCTTACTGTTGGTCAAAATCGATCTGTGATCTAATTTAAGGCCTAGTCTGTTAGGAACCAAGCTTTCTTTTCTGGAATATCTATGAAAATCTTTTAAACTTATTTCTTGAAGAATCTACTTTTACAAAGAATTCTGCTGTACTGTTACACACACTGAATTTCCATCTGAGTTTACAAGAGAAGCCCTGAACTGCCTGAATTCCAGTTGATCTAGTTAGTTTAATAATCCTGAGAAGCAGAAGGAATTGGGCAACAGTAATTGACTATGTGAGAGAAATTATAACATTAATATGAGCACAAAACAAGAGGATTAGAAATAAGGAGCAAGTTCATAAGTGAAGAGAATCGCAGTCTGTAGTATGAAATGACCTGGGTTCGAATCTAAGCATTTCATGTGTGTACACAGGAAACCTTAACTGTTTTGAGTCTTGGTCTCCTTTTTTGCAAAATTATGGTTAAGAGTAGTGCTTAGCTCAAGAAACTATTTTAAAGATAAAAAAAATAAAACAAACAAAAAACTTGTGCACAATCCCTGGCGTAGTTAATGGTCAATGAATATTAGCTATTTTCAAATATTTGTTTGGATAGTCCATTCAACTAAGATAAATATTGCTAGCTGAAGGCCTCTGTTTTGTTTTTTTTTTAAACATCTATATTGGAGTATAATTGCTTTACAATGGTGTGTTAGTTTCTGCTTTATAACAAAGTGAATCAGCTGTACATATACATATATCCCCATATCTCCTCCCTCTTGTGTCTCCCTCCCACCCTCCCTATCCCACCCCTCTAGGTGGTAACAAAGCACCAAGCTGCTCTCCCTATGCTATGCGGATGCTTCCCACTAGCTGTCTATTTTACATTTGGTAGTGTATATAGGTCCAGGCCACTCTCTCACTTCATCCCATCTTACCATTCCCCCCTCCCTGTGTCCCCAAGTCCATTCTCTACTTCTGCATCTTTATTCATGCCCTGCCCCTAGGTTCTTCAGAACCTTTTTTTTTCTTTTTTTAGATTCCATATATATGTGTTAGCATATGATATTTGTTTTTTCTCTTTCTGACTTACTTTACTCTGTATGACAGACTCTAGGTCCATCCACCTCACTACAAATAACACAATTTTATTTCTTTTTATGGCTGAGTAGTATTCCATTGTATATATGTGCCACATCTTTATCCATTCATCTGTCAATGGACACTTAGGTTGCTTGCATGTTCTAGCTATTGTAAATAGAGCTGCAGTGAACATTGTGGTACATGGCTCTTTTTGAATTATGGTTTTCTCAGGGTATATGCCCAATAGTGGGATTCCTGGGTCATATGGTAGTTCTATTTTTATTTTTTTAAGGAACCTCCATACTGTTCTCCATAGTGGCTATATCAATTTACATTCCCAGCAACAGTGCAAGACGGTTCCCTTTTCTCCACACCCTCTCCGCATTTATTGTTTGCAGATTTTTTGACGATGGCCATTCTGACTGGTGTGAGGTGATACCTCACTGTAGTTTTGATTTGCATTTCTCTAATGATTAGTGATGTTGAGCATCCTTTCCTGTGTTTGTTGGCAATCTATATATCTGCTTTGGAGAAATGTCTATTTAGGTCTTCTGCCCATTTTTGGATTGGGTTGTTTGTTTTTTTGATATTGAGCTGCATGAGCTGCTTGTAAATTTTGGAGATTAATCCTTTGTCAGTTGCTTTATTTGCAATTATTTTCTCCTATTCTGAGGGTTGTCTTTTCGTCTTGATTATGGTTTCCTTTGCTGTGCAAAAGCTTTGAAGTTTCATTAGGTCCCATTTGTTTATTTTTGTTTTTATTTCCATTTCTCTAGGAGGTGTGTCTAAAAGAATCGTGTCGTGATTTATATCATAAAGTGTTCTGCCTATGTTTTCCTCTAAGAGTTTGATAGTGTCTGGCCTTACATTTAGGTGTTTAATCCATTTTGAGTTTATTTTTCTGTATGGTGTTAGGGAGTGTTCTAATGTCATTCTTTTACATATAGCTGTCCAGTTTTCCCAGCATCACTTATTGAAGAGGCTCTCTTTTCTCCATTGTATATTCTTGCCTCCTATATCAAAATAAGGTGATCGTATGTGCATGGGTTTATCTCTGGGCTTTCTATCCTGTTCCATTGATCTATATTTCTGTTTCTGTGCCAGTACCATACTGTCTTGATTACTGTAATTTTGTAGTATAGTCTGAAGTCTGGCGGCCTGATTCCTCCAGCTCCATTTTTCTTTCTCAAGATTGCTTTGGCTATTTGGGGTCTTTTGAGTTTCCATACAGATTGTGAAATTTTTTGTTCTAGTTCTGTGAAAAATGCCATTGGTAGTTTGATAGGGGTTGCATTGAATCAGTAGATTGCTTTGGTTCGTAGAGTCATTTTCACAATGTTGATTCTTCCCATCCAAGAACATGGTATATCTCTCCATCTGTTTCTATCATCTTTACTTTCTTTCATCAGTGTCTTATAGTTTTCTGCATACAGGGCTTTTGTCTCCTTAGGTAGGTTTATTCCTACGTATTTTATTTTTTTTGTTTCAGTGGTAAATGGGAGTGTTTCCTTAATTTCTCTTTCAGATTTTTCATCATTAGTGTACAGGAATGCAAGAGATTTCTGTGCATTAATTTTGTATGCTGCTACTTTACCAAATTCATTGATTAACTCTAAGAGTTTTCTGGTAGCATCTTTAGGATTCTCTATGTATGGTATCATGTCTTCTGCAAAGAGTGACAGTTTTACTTCTTCTTTTCATTTTAGATTCCTTTTATTTCTTTTTATTCTCTGATTGCTGTGGCTAAAACTTCCAAAACTATGTTGAATAATAGTGGTGAGAGTAGTCAACCTTGTCTTATTCCTGATCTTAGTGGAAATGGTTTCAATTTTTCACTGTTGAGAACGATGTTGGATGTGAGTTTGTCATATATGGCCTTTATTATGTTGAGGTAAGTTCCCTCTCTGCCTACTTTCTGGAGGGTTTTTATCATAAATGGGTGTTGAATTTTGTCAAAAGCTTTTATGCATCTATTGAGATGATCATATGGTTTTTACCCTTCACTATGTTAATATGGTGTATCACATTGATTGATTTGCATATATTGAAGAATCCTTGTATTCCTGGAAAAAACTCCACTTGGTCATGGTGTATCTTCCTTTTAATGTGCTGTTGGATTCTGTTTGCTAGTATTTTGTTGAGGATTTTTGCATCTGTGTTCATCAGTGATATTGGCCTGCAATTTTCTTTCTTTGTGGCATCTTTATCTGGTTTTGGTATCAGGGTGATCGTGGCCTTGTAGAATGAATTTGGCTGTGTTCCTCCCTCTCCTATATTTTGGAAGAGTTTGAGAAGGATAGGTGTTAGCTCTTCTGTAAATGTTTGATAGAATTCGCCTGTGAAGCGATCTGGTCCTGGGCTTTTGTTTGTTGGAAGATTTTAATCACAGTCTCAATTTCAGTGCTTGCAATTAATCTGTTTATATTTTCTATTTCTTCCTGGTTCAGTCTCGAAGGTTGTACTTTCCTAAGAATTTGTCCATTACTTCCAGGTTGTCCATTTTATTGGCATATATTTGCTTGTAGTAATCTCTTGTGATCTTTTGTATTTCTGCAGTGTCAGTTGTTACTTCTTTTTCATTCCTAATTCTATTGATTTGAGTCTTCTCCCTTTTGTTCTTGATGAATCTGGCTGTTGGTTTATCAATTTTGGTTATCTTCTTAAAGAACCAGCTTTTGGTTTTATTGTTCTTTGCTACTGTTTTCTTCATTTCTTTTTCGTTTATTTCTGGTCTGATCTTTATGATTTCTTTCCTTCTGCTAACTTTGGGTTTTTTTTGTTCTTCTTTCTCTAATTGCTTTAGGTGTAAGGTAAGGTTGTTTATTTGAGGTGTTTCTTGTTTCTTGAGGTAGGATTGTATTGCTAGAAACTTCCCTTTTAGAACTGCTTTTGCTGCATCCCCTAGGTTTTGGGTCATTGTGTTTTCATTGTCATTTTTTTCTAGGTATTTTTTGATTTCCTCTTTGATTTCTTCAGTGATCTCTCAGTTTTTAAGTAGTATATGGCTAGCCTCCATGTGTTTGTATTTTTTACAGATTTTTCCTGTAATTGATATCTAGTCTCATAGCATTGTGGTCAGAAAAGATACTTGATAAAATTTCAATTTTCTTAAATTTACCAAGGCTTGATTTGTGACCCACGATATGATCTATCCTGGAGAATGTTCCATGAGAACTTGAGAAGAAAGTGTATTCTGTTGTTTTTGGATGGAATGTCCTATAGATATCAATTAAGTCCATCTTGTTTAATGTACCATTTAAAGCTTGTGTTTCCTTATTTATTTTCATTTTGGATGATCTGTCCATTGAAAGTGGGGTGTTAAAGTCCCCTACTATGATTGTGTTACTGTCACTTTCCCCTTTTATGGCTGTTAGCATTTGCCTTATATATTGAGGTGCTGCTGTGTTGGGTGCATAAATATTTACAATTGTTATCTCTTCTTCTTGGATTGATCCCTTGATCATTATGTAGTGTCTTTCTTTGTCTCTTGTAATAGTGTTTATTTTAATGTCTATTTTGTCTGATATGAGAACTGCTACTGCAGCTTTCTTTTGATTTCCATTTGCATGGAATATCTTTTTCCATCCCGTCACTTTCAGTCTATATGTGTCCCTAGGTCTGAAGTGGGTCTCTTGTAGACAGTGTATATATGGGTCTTGTTTTAATTGTCCATTCAGCTAGTCTATGTCTTTTGGTTGTAGTATTTAATCCATTTACATTTAAGGTTATTATCGATATGTATGTACCCGTTACCATTTTCTTAATTGTTTTGGGTTTGTTAGTGTAGGTCTTTTCCTTCTTTCATGTGTCCTGCCTAGAGAAGTTCCTTTAGCATTTGTTGTAAGGCTGGTTTGGTGGTGCTGAATTCTCTTAGCTTTTGCTTGTCTGTAAAGTTTTAAATTTCTCTGTGGAATCTGAATGAGGTCCTTGCTGGGTAGAGTAATCTTTGTTGTATTTTTTTCCCTTTCATTACTTTAAATATGTCCTGCCACTCTCTTCTGGCTTGCAGAATTTCTGCTGAAAGATCAGCTGTTAACCTTATGGGGATTCCTTTGTATGTTATTTGTTGTTTTTCCCTTGCTGTTTTTAATATTTTTTCTTTTTATTTAATTTTTGATAGTTCAATTAATATGTGCCTTGGCATGTTTCTCCTTGGTTTTATCTTCTATGGGACTCTCTGTGCTTCCTGGACTTGATTAACTATTTCCTTTCCCGTATTAGGAAGTTTTCAACTATAATCTCTTCAGATATTTTCTCAGTCCCTTACTTTTTCTCTTCCTCCTCTGTGACCCCTATAATTTGAATGTTGGTGCATTTAATGTTTTCCCAGAGGTCTCTGAGACTGTCGTCAATTCTTTTCATTCTTTTTTTCTTTATTCTGCTTTGCAGCAGTTATATCTACTATTTTATCTTCCAGGTCACTTGGCCATTCTTCTGCCTCAGTTATTCTGCTACTGATTCCTTCTAGAGAATTTTTAATTTCATTTATTGTGTTGTTCATCACTGTTTGTTTGCCCTTTAGTTCTTCTGGGTCCTTGTTAAAAATTTCTTGTATTTTCTCCATTCTGTTTCCAAGATTTTGGATCATTTTTGCTATCATTACTCTGAATTCTTTTTCAGGTAGGCTGCCTATTTCTTCCTCATTTCTTTGGTCTGGTGGGTTTTTATCTTGCTCCTTTATCTGCTGTGTGTTTCTTGTCTTCTCATTTTGCGTAAGTTACTGTGTTTGTGGTCTCCTTTTCACAAGCTGCAGGTTCATAGTTCCTGTTGTTTTTGGTGTCTGCCCCCAGTGGGTAAGGTTGGTTCAGTGGGTTTGTAGGCTTCCTGGTGGAGGGGACTAGTGCCTGTCTGGTGGATGAGGCTGGATCTTGTCTTTCTGTTCGGCAGGACTTCATCCAGTGGTGTGTTTTGAGGTGTCTGTTACCTTATTATGATTTTAGGCGGCCTCTCTGCTAATGGGTGTGGTTGTGTTCCTCTGTTGCTAGTTGTTTGGCATAGGGTGTCCTGCACTGTAGCTTGCTGGTCATTGAGTGGAGCTGGTTCTTATCTTTGAGGTGGAGATCTCTGGGGGAGCTTTCACCGTTTGATATTACATGGAGCTGGGAGGTCTTTGGTAGACCAATGTCCTGAACTCGTCCTGAGGCTCTCCCACCTCAGAGGCACAGGCCTGACACTTGACCAGAGCACCAAGACCCTGTCAGCCACATGGCTGCTAGTGTTGGAGCATTTCCTGCAGAGGTAGGTTGTGGCTGTGGCTCTCCGTGAGGACAGGGACACTGACAGCAGAAGTTCTGGGAGGTACTCCTTGGCGTGAGCCCTCCCAGAGTCCGCCCTACACAGGAAAGCTTCTTAACTGTTTTGAGTCTTGTTCTCCTTTCTTGCAAAATGATGGTTAAGAGTAGTGCTTAGGTCAAGAAACTTTTTTAAAGGTAAAAATAAACAAAACAAACAAAGAAAAAGCTTGTGCACAATGCCTGGCATTTTAATGGTCAATAAATATTAGCTGTTTTTAAAGATTTGTTTGGATAGTCCATTCAGCTAAGATAAATTTTGCTACCTCAAGATCTCTGTTCAGGTCTATTTCAGTATGAATTATTCTTGATGGAGAGAAGTGCAAGACATAAGAATATTGGTTCCCTCTTAGATTAGAATCTCAGAAGTTTTGATTGGGTGCTGATTCTTAAATAATATATTTTAACCTGTACTCAAGTATCTTTCCTATGTCCTCATTGTGAACTAAACTGTATTTTAGGATATATTTCTACAAAAAAAGGTAATATATTTCTGGACATAAAAGATTAATGTTTAAAGAAATATAAAATTTCAATTATTTTGTTAAATTTCAGTTTTAGTAATAAGGTCTAGGAAAAAGGAGAGTAGATATACAATGTAAATGTTTGCTAAATTAATGGGTAGGTGAATGAATGAACAAATTATTAAATGAATTGAATTAAGTGAGTTTATAGGGGAGAAAGCAATACAGTATACATGCATCCAAACTGAATTGTGTTAGAATGATAGAAAAGTAGTGATGATATATTGTTATAAATATGTGGTTTATGAGGTCTTATTAAAAATGAGATAAGGAAGAGCTAAAGATTAATATCTTTTAGAAGATTCCTTAGGTAATATTGAAAATATCAAACTTCTTGTTGCTTAAGAGTGAACAAGGATAGGTTATAAAATTTATAAAAATAGAACCAAAGGAGACAATTACATAAAAATAAGGGAAACATGGCTTCTATAACTTTTTCTGAGCACATTCTTCTGTAAAATTATATTTGAACTCTTAAGCTTATTAGCGTACTATATGTGGCACTAGTGATTTATGATTTGACAACAAAATATACATGTTAATGACTAAATGCCATTTACATTTTAGTGAATCAAACTATTGATCAACTATCAAGATTTAGTGATATACCACAATACCTGCTCTGACTGTGAAAAGCATAGGTATTGTGAATATTACACTCAAGTATTTAGCTACTTTGGGAGAAAAGGTATCAAAGACTACAATTAACAAAAACATCAAAATTTAACATAATTATTTCTTTCTAAAATGTCACATTAGGCTTTAAAATGCCAGTGTTAGGGAAATAAGTCACTTTTCTGCCGAAGGCATTTTTATCATACCTTACTTAAGAAGTATTATCATGACTTTTTAGTCATATGGCAGCAGACTATTTTATATTTTAATAATAGTTATTTAATATTTTTTGGCATAGCATCATTTTTTGTGCAAAATTTTATATAGGAAATAATTTTGGAAAACAAAGCTTCAAGCTGGAAGCAAAGAAAATCATAGAAATACATTGTATATTTTATAGTTCAATTCAAAATTATCAAAACCCATTTTTGGCTTTGTTGTTTTACTAAACTATTATTAAAACACCTGCCTATTAAACATTGAAGAAAGTACCTGCCATAGGTACAACTGTAATACTTAAGAACTAGCCTCAGAATATCCAGGTTCTCTGTTAAGCAGAGCAAAGATAAAGCAGATCTATATAGATTCTTTGCTACTGCAGAAAGTTTGCAGAACCTCAGAGGCTTTCTGCTCCTAAAACAACAAAAGATTTCCTCACAAGGCCCAAAGGTGCCCAGCTTGGTGATGAGGTCCTGGGCCTAACCCACTGAGCCACAAAACCTGGAGAAAAAATTCCTCAACAATAATGTAAAGTGTCCTTTTGAGTCAGTGGTTGATATAACATGATATGACAGGAAATGTCACATTGTTGAGACCGTCTATTTACTTTATCACCTCTCAAATATTAGTTGACTTATGGTCACACTGGATTAACCCAGATGAGAAGAATGTGGGGTTTTTTCTTGTTTCTTTTCTTTAAAGCATACTATATCATCAGTAATAAAATCAGCACCCTGAAAAAAAAATCAGCACCCTGAAGACAGTTTTCAAAGAGAAGTTATCTTATGGAACTTCTTTTAGTCACTTTTCAAAGGTAGCTATATTTACTACTCTAATTTTCCTGTTTGGTAAAGGAAAAGTATCATTTTTGAAATATTTTTCTATTTGATCTATTTGCTCCCTCTGAAATATATTCTAACACAATATTACACTCAGTGTATGTTCTACTCGCCATCTGTGACAAGATTTATAAGTACCCAACCAATTTGTGCACTACCAATTTAAAGGTTTAGGCAGTCTCTTCTGGGTCAAATTGCTTTCCTTGTCCTAATGCCAGTGAAGCCTCAGGCCTAGATGAGCTCTTCTCAGATCCTTATATCCCTAGCAAAGCCAGACCTTTCTCCCTGTGCCTCAGATTCATCTGATTCAGCATTAAGGTAAACTCAGACTGGGACTTCTGTTCTTGGCAAAGATGGAGAATAGGGTCTGAATATCTCCTTCCACCCAGAGTTAATAAAAGACTAAACAAAATGTGCAAGACAGTGGACATTTCACAATAAAAGTGAGTAGTCTTTGAGAGATAGGGAACAAAGTGTGTAAGTCTTCTAGTGTCACAGCTTTCTACTGGGACATTTTCAAGAATACGGTATGAGGATGGGGAACCCTGTGAGAGCCTGACAAATGCCCTGATTTGAGGAGATGGAGCTGAGGGTCTGGAGAGACTAAGGGTAGAGTTCTCAAGGCAGAGCATTAGAAAGGAGAGAGCAGAATGGAGATAGAAACTATTTGAGGCCATGGAAGGAGACACCTAAAAGGATTAGAGGTGACAGGAGGGACAGGAATTTACATCAGACCTGAAATAAATCATAATGCTACTAGTAAGAGTTGAAGACTCCACAGTTCACTGGACATGCAAAGTAGGATTTTGTATTAGTAGTGGGACAAAAGTAACCCTAGGTCAAGTGTACTCTGGTCCTATTTAATAAAACCTAAAAGCAAGAACCAAAATAATCAAACTACAAGTAACTTAAATACTTCTAGGAAGAAAATTCAAGAATATGCCTAGTAATAAAAAATATCCAGAACATAAAAAAGTAAAATTCACAATGTTTGACATCAAACCTATCAATTTTAATAGAAGCAGGAAAATACAACTTATCATAAGGAGTAAAATCAATCAATTAAAACTGACTCAAATAATACAGATGATAGAATTAGTTACTAGGACATTAAAACAGTTATTATAACTGTACTGCACATGTACAAAAAGGAAATCATGAAGATTTTAAGTGTGAACATGCAAGATATTAAAAAAGGTATAAATCTGACTTTTAAGGAAGAAAATTACAATGTCTGAGTTGTTAAGTACCACAGATGACATAAGCAGCAGATTAGATATTTCCAATAAAAAGAGTAGTGAGAATGAAGTTATAGAAATGGAAATTACTCAAAGGTAGAACACAAGAGAAAAATGGCTGGAAAATAAATGAACAGAGCATAAATGAGGTGTGAGACAGCCTAAAACAATGTTATTGGAATCCTCAAAGTAGGGGGTTAAAGAACTATTTGAAGGAATAATGATTTCGCATTTAGCATATTTGATAAAATCCACAAATCTGCAGATACAAGCAGTTTAACAAACCCTAACTGCAAGAAACATGCATAAATGACCATCAGGGCAAATTAGATTACTTAAAATCAATAACAGTGAGAAAAATCTTAAAATCAGCTTTAAAAAAAGACATTATGTACAGAAAAGCAAAGATAAGGATGGCGGTACTTTTCTTGGGCAAAAACTGTCCAAACCAGAAAATTCTGGTGAGTGACTTCTTTAAAGAAGTAAAAAGAAAAAAAAATCAAAATAGAAAAGAAGGTTATCATAAAAATCTCTACCAAGCAAAAATATCTTTCAAAAATGAAGGTTAAATAAAGACTTTGCAGACACATAAAAGTTGAGAGGATTCATCACCAGTATACTCACACTATAAGAAATGTTAACAAGAAATCTATCGAGCAGAAGAAAAATGACACCAAATGGCAGTATGGACAGAATGTTAAAATTTTTCAATTTTCTCAAAAAAAAGGTAAAAATTAACAAAGGGCAAAGAAAGATGAGACAGAGGAAATGAGTAGCAACATGGTAGACTTAAACCAAAGTGTATCAATAATCATTTTCAGTGTAAAAGGTCTACACTTCAATAGAAAGAGATTGCCAGATTTTATTTAAAAAACAAGTAGATGCTACCTATAAGATTTCCATTTTAAATATAAAAGGTGAAATAGTTTAACACAAAAAAATGTTAAAAACTATACAGTTCAATGCTAAATAAAAAGAATGTTGTAATGGCTTTTCTAAAATAAAGTCAATATCAGAGAAAAGGATATTGCTAGGAAATATGAAGCTTATTTCATAATGATAAAAGGGTCAATTCATCAAGAGGACCTAATCTTAAATGTTTATGGATCTAATAAAATAAGTTAAAAAACAGAACTTCAAGGAGAAATAGACAAGTAAAGTAGTTCAAGATTTTAATATTCCTTTTTCAACTTTACTGAATTCACTTATTAGTTCTAACAGGTTTTTTTTGTGTGTGTGAAGTATTTAGAGTTTTCTATATATAATATCATGTCATCTGAAAATAGCGACAGGTTTACTTCTTCCTTTCCAATTTGGATACCTTTAATTTCATTTTCTTGCTTAATTGCTCTGGCATATCAACATTTGTGGAATAATGCTAAAGTAGTGTGTAAAGTGTATAGCATTTTGATATTTCTGTTAGACATCTCTAAGTAAATGTTTAAAAGAGTGATTTAATATAGAAATTTAGAGTTATGTTAAAAAGTAAGGATTGTAACATACTCTAAAATTTATGTTTGCAGTATGTTAAAAATCTAACTTAGTCTCATTTCAGAAATATGGAGCTAAATTTATATATATATATATATATATATATATATATATTATAAGCCTTCATGAAATGACTTAGACAGCTAAGGAATGAGAGGAGAAGATGATCCTATACCCAGTATTTAGAGAATAGATGGAGAAGATTTAATCAATAAAGAGGACTGAGGGGCTTCCCTGGTGGTGCAGTGGTTGAGAGTCTGCCTGCCGATGCAGGGGACATGGATTCGTGCCCCGGTCCGGGAAGATCCCACATGCCACGGAGCGGCTGGGCCCGTGATCCATGGCCGCTGAGCCTGCGTGTCCGGAGCCTGTGCTCCGCAACGGGAGAGGCCACAACAGTGAGAGGCCCGCGTACTGCAAAAAATAAAAAAAAAATAAAGAGGACTGAGAAGAAGCAGACTCTAAATTACGAGCCAGATAAGTAGAGGGTTGTTTCTCAGATTTGAGAAGTGATGCATTTCAAGGGGTAATGGAAGAACACCTACCAAAGCTTCAAGTGAAATGAGGGGAAAAAGGTGGCTAGGGGCTGTAGTTGCAAAAAGGATTGTTGAAGACCATGATCTAACAGTTTTGATGATGGAGCTGAGAATGGTATTGAGATTATATTGGGTTCTAGAGTAAATGGTTACTGAGGAAGTACAAATATCAGTTTTAGAACTTGTACGCAGTTTTGCCATTGATATTAAAAATATTAAAACAGCATTAGCTTCATGGAGCAGGGGATCTCAGAAGGGTTTAGATTTTCTTCTTATTGTAAATTATGGATGTTCCTATAGTATGGTTTTGTACTGATGAGTATAATCTAGGAGAGAGGGAGATACGATGCAAAAGGGGAAAAGGTGAATAATTGTAAGAGCTTAGTCTCAAAAATTCAAGATGGTGTAAGATTCCAACAGTGTTACAGATTTGAACTTTGATTGACTCAGGAACATTTATTCAGTTGTAACTAGGGAACATACAAAGAATATGGGTAGTAATGCAGGCAATTTGTAAATTGGTAAAAGGAAAAGGAAGTTTCTATCCATTTTTAAAATATTCTCAGTAAATATGAGGTAAAGCTATCAAATTAAAGCGATGATGGAAGTGGTAGAGGTATAAAGCAAGATGTGAAGGTAAGAAATAATTGTCTCAGGGGAAGGAAAAGTTAAGTCCTATAGTATCCAGGCAGTTTTGAGTGCTGAACTGATGTTTGCAGTCATTATCTTAGAGGAAAACAGTCTGAGTTATTGTTGTTGTTTTTTACTTTCTTCCATGAGTTCTTGCACTCAGGCCAAAAGAGGACATAGTTAGGTTTAACCAGTATTCAAATGTTTCCAGACATCCAGTAGAGCTAAGAGTATTTCCACAGAACTGAGTATATGAATATGATAGGAAATTATAGTTGTCAATGGAACAATGAAGACATGAGGAAAGTTGATGGGTACAGAGGAAAATGGTGGAGGCAATGAATAGGAAATCTAACTTTGGTGAAGAAGTTTTGGAGTTCATAGTCTAGGACAGGAGGAGGAAATGCAGAAGATGGTTGTAAGATAATGAAATAATTGATTTGAGATCTAAAAGGTAAAAGAAAAGGTATAGCATGTGCCCATGTGAGTGGGATAGTGAAAGAAGGGGCAGATGAGTAGGTCAAAAAACATGGCTTGACTGGATAAACTATCTACGTGTGTACTGAAATTCCAGAGAAGGATGGCAGAACGTATAAAGGAAAATAGTAAGCCTCTGTTGATGAAGTCATAAATAAGGTTTTTGTTGATAAATCCAAACGATCCTAATGGATGAGAGACACGGAGGGAGTAGCATGAAAGTGATTAGCTGGGAGCAATGTCTAGCAATGGTAGGTATTGTCAGGATATGATCATTATCTTGGTCAGTTTTACTCTGAGCTTATACCAGTATTTTTATTTATTTATTTATTTAATTTCAGGTCATTTTGATTTTTCTCCTGTGACAACTCAGTAGTTTTGCTTCATTTCTAAAGCCTAATTCCTGCTTCCTTCTCTATTCCTAACTAGGTTCTAGGAAGGATATATGTGTGTTATTATTCATGCAGCATATAATTATTTAGTACTACTATGTGTCAGTGACGTAATAGTAGGTTTGGGTTACTATCAACTATGGTTTGGACATTTAACATAAAGTTCTTGTCCTTTAGCTTTTAAAATGTGGTTATCATATGTATCAGTTGACCTTCTTTGAAAATGAATTGAGTATTGAATTGAAAATCTTCCTCAGTTCTATTCCCAAGCCAGACTCTTATGAATATATAAGAACTTTAGAGAGATTAAGTGACAAAATAGGAAGCACAGTACTTGTGTACTTTTACTATTGTGTACAATTAACGTCCTAACAACTGTGAACAACACTCTAGATCTCATTTCAGACATTGAAAGTAGCGTCTATTGATTTGCTCACTTTTTGTTTACATTTACCACATTTGTTCCAGTATATATCAGGTTTGTGCAACCATTGCTTTGTTGGATTTTTATCACGTCCCATATTGACTATTTAATGTCTTTCTATAGATCTCATTTTGTGTTGTTAAAAAAAAACAACAAACACCTGTTTGAAAGTTTATGGCAAATCCACATTGTACAGAGCACATGCCTTTAATGTCTCCAGAAGAAAAAAAGCCTTAATATTTGCACTTTGGGGCACAGTTTAACAGAGAGGGCATTAAAAAAAAAGTATGGGTGGAGGTGAATAAATACTTTGAGTAAAATGTTACCTTTGTCTTATGCATAGAATGTCTTTTGATATAGTAAGTTGTCTTTAAAAGATAGAAATGCTGTGTGATAGATAAAACAGTAATTGTTAAAGTTCTCAAAATCTTATATTTTTCGCCATACTTAGTGTATGTTATTTATCAAATATTTTGGTGTGAATTGTGATTTTTTTCTTCTAAACCTTTCTTGTAAAAAAAGTGGATTTCTGCTAATAAATTCAACAGATCTTTAATATTTTATATTCCTTTGACCTGTGTCTTCATATTTGAATACTTGATACCTTATTTTATTATGTAATTGGTACAATGGTGGTGAGTATTAATGTTAGTGCAGCCATATACTTGTAATGTCTGGGAATGTATGGTTACTGTGGAAGAAATAGTTTGTCAGTGTTTGCCAGTTTGCAGTAACTTAGTGTGAGAGCTTAAAATATATAAATGAATAAATAAATAAATAAGTACAAAAAACCACCCCACAAACAAACACTGAAAACAAAGAAAAGAAATAGACCAGAACATCAATCATTGAAATAGATCGTAACAGTAAAATAGTTAAGTTAGTACCTTTCAGGGTAAATGTTCATGGTAAATTTATAAGAGAAAAGAACTTCAAAACAGCAGGATCATATTTGGAAATTAATAAATAAGTTGTGACATATTTATACAAGGAAAACTATACTTCAAGAAAGCTAAAATAAGTATTGTTACAAAAGAAAAACATTGATGATTCTCACAGTTTTAAGCAAACACACAACGCAAAAGAGCATATGTATTTTGATTCCATGTGTGTCAAGTTCAAAACAAGCAAAACTTTTTAAGTTTATATAATTGGTGATTGAAGAATGGAAAGAATTTGTTTAACCCAATTCTGATTGCACAAAATCACCCTCACCCATATGTCTTACATAAGCATATACACACACTCATACACATGCATACATAAATGTGTATACAACATGTTACATTGATTTAAGGAATATCTTTGGTACTTGGAGAATATTTTCCTTTGATTTAGCAATGTTTAATGATGAAAATATAAATCTTTAAAATAATTTTCACACTCAAAGAAATTTAATGTCCTCAGATATTAAAAGTAAAGATAACTGCATTGACCTTGATTTTGCAATTTATTTAACCTCATAAATATATTCAGCATAATAAAACATTATTATAGCCTGTTTTATGTAAGGTTTTTTTTTATGTAAGTTTTAATGTTCACTATTTTATAACTAAGAGAAGAAAGTTATAAAGGATTTATACTCTTTTACTATAAAAGCTGTAAGAATTATGTACTGAGTGATCAGAAATAAATTCACAAGGAATTAAAAATGTAGTAACAAATTTGTTTTGTTGAAACATATTTGTTTAGAATTATTGATTATGTTTGATGTGTAGCATATTTCCCAAATACTGTGTGTGTGCATGAGTATATGGGGTGTGAGGGAGGTGTAGGGAAGGGTGTTATAAATAGAATCCAATGTGACATGGGTAAGTATGCTAACTTTGTAGTTTTTGTAAAGTTTGATTTTTAAACTATCACCAAGAATAAAACTACTATAACCACTTTAAAATTGTCTGATGGGACAATATGTATATACAGAGAAAGAAAAGCAATAATAATTTTGAAAATAATTTAATAAATGTAAACACAGTTCTGTTTCTTTTATAGTAAATATGTAGAATTATGTCTTGTGGATTGCTTTGTTTGCTTCATATATCGTTTGTGAGAAGCATCCAAGGATTTATGTGTAGGAAAAATTGATTCATTCTTGTGGCTGAATAGTACTCCTTTATATGAATATACTACAATTACTGTTTGACAAATTGTCAATTCTACGATTGATAAAAATGTCAACATTTTTGGGCATTTTGGTGGTTCCAGTTTTTATCTGTTAAAATCATGTGCACTTCTTTTGGTAGATATTCGTATACATTTCTGATGGATATATAACTAGGAGTATAATGGCTAAGTCATGAGGCATATGTGTGTTTAGCATTAATATATACTGGGAAGATAGTTTTCCAAAGAGGTTGTGCCATTTTACATATGAACAGTGTATGAGTTCCAGATGCTGCATATCTTCACCAGAATTTGGTGTTGTCTTTTTCATTTTATCCATTCTCATGGGTCTGTAGTGGTATTATATTTTGGTTTTGGTTGGAATTTCTCTGATAACTAGTAAAGTTGAGTGTCCTGTCATGCACCTCTTAGACATTTGAATTTCTACTTTTGTATAGTGCTGTTCAAGTTTGCCTTTTAAGAATATTCCTGGAGAGTTTATGTGAACTCTTTTTTTTTTGTCTTTGCTTTTTAATTTAAAAAAATTTTAAGTATAGTTAATTTACAATGTGTTAGTTTCTGGTATACAGCAAAGTGATTCAGCTATATATATATATATTTGCATATTCTTTTCCATTATAGTTTATTACAAGATATTGAATATAGTTCCCTATTCTATACAGTGGAACCTTGTTGTTTATTTATTTTATATATAGTAGTTTGTATTTGCTAATCCCAAACTCCTAAATTATCCCTTCTCCCCACCTCCTTTCCCCTTTGGTAACCATAAGTTTGTTTTCTATGTCTGTGAGTCTATTCCTGTTTCGTAAATAAGTTCATTTGTAACATACTTTACGTTCCACATATAAGTGAATCATCTGATACTTGTCTCTGACTTACTTCACATAGTATGATAATCTGTAGGTCCATCCATGTTGCTGCAAGTGGCATTATTTCATTCTTTTTTATGGCTGAGTAATATTCCACGGCATATATGCATGTATATATATATACACACACACACACCATATATACCACATCTTCTTTATCCATCCATCTATGGACATTTAGGTTGCTTCCATGTCTTGGCTATTGTAAATACTGCTGTGATGAACATTGGGGTGCATGTATGTTTTTGAATTAGAGTTTGGTCTGGATTTATGCCAGGAGTGGGATTGCTGGATCATATGGTAATTCTATTTTTAGTTTTCTGAGGCACCTCCATACTGTTTTCCATAGTGGTTGTACCAACTTACTTCCCACCAGCAGTGTAGGAGGGTTCCCTTTTCTCCACACCCTCTCCAGCATGTATTATTTGTAGACATTTTGATGATGGCCATTCTGAGCGGTGTGAGGTGGTACCTCATTGTAGTTTTGATTTGCATTTCTCTAATGATTAGTGATGTTGAGCAAAATGTGCCTATTGACCATCTGAGTGTCTTCTTTGGAGAAATCTCTAGTTAGATCTTCTGCCCATTTTTTGATTTGGTCATTTGTTTTTGTTACTGAGTTGTATGAGCTATTTGTATATTTTGGAAATTAAGCCCTAATTGTTCGCATTCTGCAAATATTGTCTCCCAGTCCGTAGCTTGTATTTTCATTTTGTTTATGGCTTCCTTTGCTGTGCAAAAGCTTATAAATTTCAATAGGTTCCATTGGTTTATTTTTGCTATCATTTCTATTGCCTTGGGAGACTGACCTAAGAAAAATCTGCTAAGATTTATGTCAGAAAGTTTTGCCTATGTTCTCTTCTAGGAGTTTTATGGTATCAAGTCTTATATTTACGTCTTTAAGCCATTTTGAGTTTATTTTTCTGTATGGTGTGAGGAAGTGTTCTAACTTCATTGATTTACATGTGGCTATCCAGCTTTCCTAACACCACTTTCTGAAGAGACTGTCTTTTATCCATTGCATATTCTTGCCTCCTTTGTTAAGGATTAGTTGACCATAGGTGTGTGGGTTTATTTTTATCCCATTGATCCATATGTCTGTATTTGTGCCAATACCAAGCTGTTTTTTGTGGTATACAGGCCTCTCACTGCTGTGGCCTCTCCCGTTGCAGAGCACAGGCTCTGGATGCACAGGCTCAGCGGCCATGGCTCACGGGCCCAGCCGCTCCATGGCATGTGGGATCTTCCCGGACCAGGGCATGAACCCGTGTCCCCTGCGTCAGCAGGCGGACTCTCAACCACTGCGCCACCAGGGAAGCCCACCAAGCTGTTTTGATTTCAGTAGCTTTGTAGTGTTGTCTGATGTCTGGAAGGTTATGCCTCCAGCTTTGTTCTTTTACCTCAGGATTGCTTTGGCAATTCTGGATCTTTTATGGTTCCATATAAATTTTAAGATTATTTCTCCTAGTTCTGTGTGAACTGTCGTGGGTAATTTGGTAGAGATCACATTAAATCTGTAGCTTGCTTTATGTAGTATGGCCATTTTAACAAAGTATTAATTTTTCCTATCTAAGAGTGTATGTTCTCTTTGCATTTCTTTGAATCATCTTCAATTTCCTTGTTATCAAGGTTTTCTAGTTCTCCTTTGTCAGGTTTATTCCTAAATATTCTTTTTTTTAATGTGATTTTGAAATGGATTTTTTTTTAACTTTCCCTTTCTGATATTTCATTGTTAGTGTAAAAAGTACAGTTGATTTCTGTATGTTTATCCTGTACCTGGCTGGGTAGTGTCCTAGGTTGTAGGGTTTTTTTCCTTTCTGCACTTTTAATATATCATGACACTCCCTTCTGGCCTGCAAATTTTCTGCAGAAAAATCAGCTGATATCCTTATTGGGGGTTCCCTTGTATATTTATCTTTATTTTTCTCTTGCTGCCTTTAAAAATATTTCTTTGCATCTTTAAATTTTGCCATTTTAATTATGTTGTGTCTTGGTGTGGGTCTTTTGGGCTTAGCTTGTTTAGGACTTTCTGTGCTTCCTGTACTTGGATATCTGTTTCCTTACTCAAGTTTGCAAAGTTTTCAGCCAAAATTTCAAGATATATATTTTCAATGTCCTTTTCTCCTTCTGGGACCCCTATAATGTGAATTTTGGTATGCTTACTGGTCCAGAAGTCCTTTAAGCTTTTCTCATTTTTTAAAATTTGTTTTCTTTTCCCTGTTTTGATTGTTATTCTACCCTCTAGATTACTTACGAACTCTTCTATATCACCTAGTCTGCTATTAATTTTTCCTAGTGAGTTTTTTATTTCAGTTGCCATAGTCTTCATTTATGGTTCTTATTTATATTTTCTAGTTCTTTGGTATAATTCTTACTGTGTTCATCTATTGTTTTCCCTAATTCAGTTAGCAGTCTTATTACTAATGCTTTGAACTCTTTATCTGGTAAATTGTTTAATTCTGCTACAGTATTTTTTTTTCAGGAGTTTTCTCTTGCTCTTTCAATTGATTACATTTTCCTCTGTCTTCTCATTTTGTTAACTTTCTCTGTCTCTATGAAATTAAATAAAATAGTTACCTGTTTCAGTCTTGAAGGTGTGTCCTTGTGTGGGAGAATCCCTGTATAGCCTGAGGGTGCCCTGTGGTGTGGTGGGAGAGCTGTATCTGGCATGAACGCATATCACATCTTTCCCCAAATTGTGTTGGCAGCTATTACTGGTAGGAAGTTTGGCTGGAGATAGGGGGACTAGGGCCAGAGCCATATGTGAGCCAGGACTTCCCTTCTGCTCAGTGGGCCTCACTGCCCTATTAGGGAGGGTGGGTCAGATTCCATGTTTCTGGAGCAGAAGCCTTGAGTTTGAGTTAGAGCCCTCTCTGTTCCCTTTAAGTGTGTGCTTTGCCCCTTCCCAGAACTGGCACCCTCACCCCGGAGGGGAATAGTGCTGGAGTAAGAGAGGCTGATGTGGGTGCTTGGTGTGGGTCCAGGCATGGGCTGGGTCTGTCTCATCTGTAGTCAGAGACCTGGACTGCTTCTGACGTGCTGTCTGTGTAAGCGCCAGTAATGGCTACCCCATCCGGCTCAGACACTGCTCTAGGTTTGAGCTACCTTAGTGCCTCACAACCAAGTTCTCACTTCAGCCATGGCATCCCTCACCCCATTGTGGAGCTGGGTCATGAAGCAAGCAGGGCTGGAACAGGAGCTCAGTTCAGACTGGAGTACACTCCAGGGCAGTTGTGGGAAACTGGCTAATGACCCTCACAGTTTCAATCCACTCTCTGCCCTGATTTGGGAGTAAGCAAGCTTGTGCATGCTCCTCATGAGTGGAGTCTGGGATCCCACAGCCTTCCTGTTAGTCCCACCAGCCCTTCAGCCAGCCAAGGGGACTCATCTTTACAGTTTTTGGACCTCAGGGCTGGGCGCTCAATATGTGATTTGAACCACTCACTCTCCAAGGAGGATCCCTGCTTGTGTAATTCCCCTCTGCTGAGTCCTCTCCCAGGGGCCCAGGTCCTGACCTCATTACTTGTCTTACCTTCCTAACTGATTCTGTGTGGATCTTTCTTACAGCCTTGGTTGTACAGGAGTCCTTCTCTAGTTAGTTTTCAGTGAGAATTATTGCACATGTAGATGTATTTTTGATGTGTTTGTGTGGGAAGGTGAGTTCCACATCCTCTTACTCTGTCATCTTGATCTCTCTCCCTGGGAGTTTGCCACATTAACTTTTAACATAGTGTTACACACATGTACATACACACAAAGTATTACAAGTGACATTATATTAAGATAATGCAAATAATTATGTTAATATTGATGCGATCCAAAATTATCAGCATAACAAAAAAACCCCACATAATGTAAGTAAAATAGCTGAAATATAAATGTGTTTTAAAAATGTAAGTATGAGTCCATAATGTATTTTCTCTTTAAAAAAAAAAAAAAAAAGAATAGTCATTCCTAGTTGTTTGCAGTGAAAAGGCCTAGAAACAATGACTAAATCCTTCACAGTGTACAGTTGTAGTATCAGATATAATCTGTAACTAAAAGGAAAACAGGGCTCTTTGAGGGGATGTGATTAATCTCACATTTGGAACAGGAGTTTTTTGAGACTGGAATACCTTGTCATGTAGAAAGTTTCAGATAACAAAGACTCTTAGGATCATGTCAGAATGGCCTAAATTTTAACTTGAAAGTTCTCTTATTAGCCAAATATAGGATGCTTGAGCATCAATAAAAATAACTTCAGTGATTTGAAGTATATCAAATATGTCAAAATTCATTAATTGTTCCTCCTTGTAAGGTACTGTGGAAGATGGAATAAGGTAACAGTCTCACTTGCATGGAGCTAAAGAAAAATAAACTGGAATTCAAGACCCCCCCGGTCAAAAAGTTTTGAGAATGTAACATCTTATTATTATGAAAACTAGTAAATAACAAGACACTCATTTTTTTAAACATCTTTATTGTAGTATAACTGCTTTACAATGATGTATTAGTTTCTGCTTTATAACAACGCGAATCAGTTATACATATACATATGTTCCCATATCTCTTCCCTCTTGCGTCTCCCTCCCTCCCACCCTCTCTATCTCACCCCTCTAGATGGTCACAAAGCACCAAGCTGATCTCCCTGTGCTATGCAGCTGCTTCCCACTGGCTATCTATTTTACGTTTGGTAGTGTATATATGTCCGTGGCACTCTCTCACTTTGTCAAAGCTTCCCCTTCCCCTTCCCCATACCCTCAAGTCCATTCTCTGGTAGGTCTGTGTCTTTATTCCCATCTTGGCCCTAGGTTCTTCATGACCATATTTTTTTTTCATATTCCATATATATATGTGTTAGCATATGGTATTTGTTTTTCTCTTTCTGACTTACTTCACTCTGTATGACAGACTCTAGGTCCATCCACCTCACTACAAATAACTCAATTTTGTTTCTTTTTATGGCTGAGTAATATTCCATTGTATACATGTGCCACATCTTCTTTATCCATTCATCTGTTGATGGACACTTCGATTGTTTCCATGTCCTGGCTATTGTAAGTGGAGCTGCAATGAACATTTTGGTACATGACTCTTTTTGAATTATGGTTTTCTCAGGGTATATGCTCAGTAGTGGGATTGCTGGGTCATATGGTATTTCTATTTTTAGTATTTTAAGGAACCTCCATACGGTTCTCCATAGTGGCTGTATCAATTCACATTCCCACCAACAGTGCAAGAGGATTCCCTTTTCTCCACACCCTCTCCAGCATTTATTGTTTGTAGATTTTTTGATGATGGCCATTCTGACCAGTGTGAGATGATATCTCATTGTAGTTTTGACTTGCATTTCTCTAATGATTTTTTTTTTTTTGCGGTACGTGGGCCTCTCACTGTTGTGGCCTCTCCCATTGCAGAGCACAGGCTCCGGACGCGCAGGCTCAGCGGCCAGGGCTCACGGGCCCAGCCGCTCTGCGGCATGTGGGATCTTCCCAGACCGGGGCACGAACCCGTGTCCCCTGCATCGGCAGGCGGACTCTCAACCACTGCGCCACCAGGGAAGTCCTCTCTAATGATTAATGATGTTGAGCATTCTTTCATGTGTTTGTTGGCAATCTGTATATCTTCTTTGGAGAAATGTCTATTTAGGTCTTCTGCCCATTTTTGGATTGGGTTGTTTTCTTTTTTGATATTGAGCTGCATGAGCTGCTTGTAAATTTTGGAGATTAATCCTTTGTCTGTAGCTTCATTTGCAAATATTTTCTCCCATTCTGAGGGTTGACTTCTTGCCTTATTTATGGTTTCCTTTGTTATGCAAAAGCTGTTAAGTTTCATTAGGTCCCATTTGTTTATTTTTGTTTTTATTGTCATTTCTCTAGGAGGTGGGTCAAAAAGGATCTTGCTGTGATGTATGTCGTAGAGTGTTCTGCCTATGTTTTCCTCTAAGAGTTTGATAGTGTCTGGCCTTACATTTAGGTGTTTAATCCATTTTGAGTTTATTTTTGTGTATGGTGTTAGGGAGTGTTCTAATTTCATTCTTTTACATGTACCTGTCCAGTTTTCCCAGCACCACTTATTGAAGAGGCTGTCTTTTCTCCACTGTATATTCTTGGCCTCCTTTATCAAAGATAAGGTGACCATATGTGCATGGGTTTATCTCTGGGCTTTCTATCCTGTTCCATTGATCTATATTTCTGTTTTTGTGCCAGTACCATACTGTCTTGGTTACTGTAGCTTTGTAGTATAGTCTGAAGTCAGGGAGCCTGATTCCTCCAGCTCCATTTTTCTTTCTCAAGACTGCTTTGGCTATTTGGGGTCTTTTGTGTTTCCATAAAAATGGTGAAATTTTTTGTTCTAGTTCTGTGAAAAATGCCAGTGGCAGTTTGATAGGGATTGCATTGAATCTGTAGATTGCTTTGGGAAGTGTAGTCATTTTCACAATGTTGATTCTTCCAAAGATACTCATTTTTAACCTCCAGTTCCTACATGAACAGTACCTCATGAAACCAAATAATTGATGAGAGGAAGTTTAAGTTTCTCTAAAGAAATGTTCCCACTAAAAATGAAGTATTAATGATTCTGAATATTACTCTTATGCCAACGTCTAATAGAATAATGAATCTAGGCAATGATTATCAAAGTCCATTACTATCATAAAAAGGGAGATATGTAGATGTTATTTGCCACCTTGTGGAAATACATGACTCTACGCATGAAATATTCTTGCCAAAATGGAACCTGAGCAATATCAAGATGCTAGTTGATCTGAAATAGCGAATAAACAGGTGAAACATTTCTCATTCTTAATAGTCACAGAAGAATTTAATTAAAATCCAAATGAGATAGTAGTACAGACATCAAAGTTTTGTAAAAGTAAAAAGGTTGATAATGTCATAATACTATCCTTTGGCAACAATGAGAATTAATTGGAATTCTCAGTATACTGCCAATAGGAATAAAAATTAGTTTAACCCACTTTGGAAAATGTTTGGAGATATCTACTAAAGTTGAAAATGCAAGTAATCTATGAACTGTCACTTTCACTGATGTGAACACAGTCAATGTAAATATGGAAATATTTGGACCAAACTTTATATTCATGTATTTTCTTAGTGGGAGTATTATACTAGCCAAATCCTGGAAACAACTAAAAGGTCTATAAATATTAGAATAATAGATAAACAGATAAATTACAATATAAATTTTCAGTGTAATTGTGTTCAGAAAAGTGACTGAACAAACTACTTATGTGCACAACAATACACTTAAAACTCATGAGCCTGGTATTGAGTGAAATAAACCAGACAGAAAACAGCATATATTGTAGGATGCCATGAAGGTAAATTTAAAATTCAAATACAGCGTCTACATATCCATGGCATTAGAAGTTAGGGGATGAGACGAGATGTCACTGAGAGAGCTATGAGGGGGTTTCTAGGATGTGGTAATGTGTTTCTTGATCAGAATGGTGGTTTCGTAGATGAGTCCAATTTGCAAAAAGTAATCAATCTGTACTCTTCTGATTTGCATAATTTTCTGAATTAATTTTATATTAAAATAACAAAACTTATTTTAAAAACTACTTTAAATTAGTCCTTGTCTTGTGGAATTCTAAAGATAGTTTCTGAGATTGCAAATCTTGAGAATGCCAGGCAAAAATATAAAATAAGAAACAAGAATTAAACCTAAATTCAATTATTATTTTGATTATTTTGATTCTCTTTCAAATAAATCAAC